>NC_137921.1:51497445-51737445 GCF_963457725.1 Sprattus sprattus | reverse complement strand
GTGTAGGAGGGGATCCGGATCCTTTCTCATGTCTTCCCTGTTCGTCACAGCTCCTGTCTCAGCTGATCACACACTCAGTAAAGTCATCACCAAGAGGAAGCACTTCCCTGATTAAAAATATTCATTAAAGACTGTGCGTTTGTGTGTTTGTGTGTTTGTGTGTGGCTGCGTGTGTGTGTGTTTGTGTGTGTGTGTGTGGGGTGCGTGTGTGTGTGTGTGTGTGTGTATGTGTGTGTGTGGATGTGTTTGTTTGCATGTGTGTTTGTGCGAGTGAGTGAGTGTGTGTGGGTGTATGTGCGTGCATGTGTGCGTGTGTCTATGTGAGTGAGTGAGCGAGTGAGTAAGTAAGTGATTGTGTGAGGGAGGACACTTGTGTGAGTTTGTACATGTACATGTAGCATTGCTATGTATAGAAGGACGTGGGAGTGTGCATGTGTGAATTTATGCCACTGTGTGCATTTCTGCTGAACACCTGTGTATAAGAGGATGTGTATATGTGCGTGTGTGGGTTGACTTGCGTCTCAGCATCCAAAACACACTGGGAGAGATGAGGAGGTGCGGGGGTGTGAGGACACACCTTGCGCGTTCTGCGACTGCACAAACGTCTTGACGAGTTTGTCGGTGGCCTGCGTGTAGAGGGACAGAGCGTAGTGCAGCGACAGCAGGTCAGGGCTCTTCTCCAGAAACGTCTTCTTCAGACCCACTCCTCCAGCATGGAAGTATTGCTGTGACAGAGAGAAACATACACAAGCTGCACTCAAAACATCACAAGGTTGCACATGGTGATATAGTAAGGTAAAAAACATATCACAGGGTACACCATTTCAAGAGGTATATTATTTCACATAGTCAGATAATGAGGTAGAGAAGACATCTCAAGGTACACTATTTCACTTGCAGTCAAATAGTAAAATAACGTGTAACATTAAAAAGACTGTACCAGTGAACCAGTAAACACTAAACACCACTATAAAAACTGCTACAGCTATAACTATAACTATAACTGTAACTATAAGTCCAATTCAGGTACTGGAAACTACTCTGTGACGAGCATCTCTGGCACTGTACCTTGATGGTGTCCAAGGCCAGCTCAATGACGGCACACTGCTTAGGGGACAGTGCCTTGGCCTCCTCACGAACCATGTGCTCCTGGACACGAAGAAACATAAAGCCAACGTCAGCTCACAGAGAGAGAGTGCACACACACACTCACACAGAGAGAGTGCACACACACACACACACACACACACACACACACACACACACACACACACACACACTCACACAGAGAGAGTGCACACACACACACACACACACACACACACACACACACACACACACACACACACACACACACACACACACACACACACACACAGAGTGCTGTACCATGCTGCATCGAGCTCCTTTGTCAGGTCAGGCGTGCTTGTTAAGGGTGAGGCTTTATGCTTAATGCTGCACTCTGGGCATGAAGATGTGTGTGTGTGTGTGTGTGTGTGTGTGTGTGGAGATGCGTGTTTTCATCAAGAGATTGTGTGCGAGAGACACCAGGGTACCTTTAGTTTGGAGAGCTGACCCAGCTCCTTGGCAGCATTGAAGATGAGCTGCGTGCCCTGAGGAAGAGAAGTCAGATAAAGACAGACAAAGGCAAAGAGAGAGAGGAAGAGAGAGAGAGAGAGAGAGAGAGAGAGAGAGAGAGAGAGAGAGAGAGGGAGTGAGGCAAGAAAGTGAAAAAGAGAAATTACTATTAGATGAAGCTGAGAGAAGCAGATGGGACAGAAGGCAGCAACAGCTCCTTCCTAAAGCCTCACACACTTACACACACACACACACACACACACACACAAACACACAAGCACACACACACACACACACACACACACACACAAACACACATACACACAAACACACACATACATACATTTATACCAAAATACATGCATGACAGACAAATACAGACAGAGGTATTTTTTTTAAATGCAAACTCTTCATTATCAACAGCCCACAGCCACCCATCCACACTCAGTTTCCTCTTAGTAACACACACACACACACACACACACACACACACACACACACACACACACACACACACACACTTTATACAACAATGCATGCATGTCAGACAAATACAGACAGAGGTATTTTTTAAATGCAATCTCCTTATTATCAACAGCACCAAAGCTTCCCATCCACTCTCAGTTCTCCCTTAGACACACACACACACAAACAAACAAACAAACAAACAAGAAACAGTAGTCAACAGGGGTAATGCAGAACAGCATACCACAGAAGAAGGATGATAGTAGACAGACAACATTGGACCGGTCATTTCAACAGTTAGGCCTACAGCCTAGCCAACCACACTATGGCGATATATCATGTATCTGTGAGCATACGATACTGTACTTTTTGGATATATCACTGAGTGATACACACTCCAGAACCTCAGCAACGCAACCAATCACTGTTGAGAGGGTCCCTTCTTAACGGCTAAAATAAGTTTAATATCAAATGTGAAACAAGTCATTAATGCCATTAGAGATACATCAGGGAAATCTCGGAGACTGTTCTGGGAATACCATCATGGATGCTCAGGAGCTGTCCATAGATTTTAGCCAGTTGACAAGGCTGCCAAAGCGACATGCAGCATTTCTCCTACCCTGGGGTGTGTGTGTGGGGGGGGGCTATTTTAAACCTACAGTGCTCTGTCGTTTTGTTAATCTGTTAGTGTGTGTGTGTGGTTTTGGGACGGAAAGCAGGCAACTACATCTAGGGGAGGTCCACGACAGTGCTAGCAGAGCTAGCAAGCATGACACTATTTGTGTAAAAAAACAAAAACAAACAAAAACAAAGGTGAGAAACGAACGCTTCCACCAGTTTGTTTCGTCGTGGGGCAGGGGGTGGGGGTCCCGACTAACACAGAGGGGGGGTGGACATGACGAGGAGTTATAGAGAGAGAACGAGGAGGAGGTAGAGAGAGGAGAAACGACAGGACACATTGAGCGTTTTAAGTGTTTGAGTCTTACATCGGTGTGACAAGCCTGCTTCATTTTGCCCTGTAAAGAGACGACAGGTGTTAATGTTTCAAGGGGGGTTCCTGTGAAAGACTGTGATTGGCTGGCTCTCCACCTTATTGGCACCTGGCTCGTAGTCAATCATTCGGAGCCAACCAAATAAATCTGTTTGCTTGCTTGCAATACATACGAAAATGCATATCTATGATCTCATCTCTAATTGTGAATCTATTGGGGGGGGGGGGGGGCATTCACTGTAGAGTTTTAGTGAGTGTCTCTATCGGTTTTAAAATCCCTTTGGTGTGTAGTAGTAGGTATATGAAGTCAAGAGTGTGTTGGAGTGTAAACATTTTAATTTTAATTTGTGCGAATTCAGTCTTACTAAATCTAGGAGTTGATAGGGTTTTACAGTCCTCAAGTAAATCATGTTAGATTGTGGCTTTTCCAAAATAGTTTTGTCAAATTGCACAAACTTTTTTTTGTAAATTGCGAAAGGGGGTTTAAATGATGTTCTTGGACAGATGGACAACATTAGATATAAGTTAGTCAGTCAGAAAAGGAAAATATATTAATAAGTCATAAATCAATTAAACAAATACTAAACACAAATGAATAATCAATAATACTGAACCAATAATAACAAACCAAATCAATAATACATGTATTAAAATAATTAACAATGTTTACCTGTGGCTGACAGAGCAGTCATAAGCAACTCTACAATGGCCAGTGCACAAACCTACTCGTATTTACCAACTGACCAGACACACATGAGACCTTTACCATCACCAGTTTGAAACGAGAACAAACAAAGGCCACTATGCCAGGACAGATTGACACGGGAGACCTCCAGAAACACGCACTGAAGGTGGGGGTGGGGGTGGGGGGGGGGGATGTTGTGGGGGAGTACAGTCAAGCTGAAGTACAGTGCAGTAGGTCAGAGGCAAGCAACGGTTCCACATGGGGGGTGGGGTGGGGGGGTGGGGGTCGGCACAGTTCAAACAGAACATGGGGGGGGGGGGGGGTAGAGTGCAGTGACACCAAGAGTGCCTCATCACCAGAATCACCCAGAGAGGAATAATCCCGGCACAGGATGCAAGAGATATAAATATATAAATACAGTGTATATATAAACAAGGCAACAGTGGGAGTGAAAGTGCCACTTCAAAGAAACAGGAAGTGTATAGAGAGGTAGAGTGGGAGAGAGATGGATAGAGAAATAGAAAGCAATACAAAGGAGAGAGAAATAAAGAGAGAGAGAGAGAGAGAGAGAGAGAGGGAGAGGAGGAGGAGGAGGAGGAAGAGAATCAGTGGGAAACAAGGTAGGGCGCCAGATTTTGGGTTCTGGTTGGAGGAGGAGGATGAGGAGGAGGAGGAAGAGGAGAAGGGCCTAGTCTGAGTCTGTCAGGAATGCACCATGCTGCTGTTTGCTTCAGACTGAAACAAAGATGACTAGAGAGAGAGGAGACAGACAGAGCAGGAGAAAGGCAGTAGAGAGCGGGGGAGAGACAGAAACCGAGAGACAGAGCAGACAGGGTAAAGGGAGGAGAAGGGGGTATTTTGCAGCCACATATAGCAGAGGGGTGGACCACCTGGCACTAACGAACTGCGGACAGACAGACACACACGCAGGAGTGTCGTACTTACAATCATCTGTGGTGGAAGAGCAGTGGGAGCAGGATGTGATATGAGAGAGAAGGGTCAGTGTAGCCATAAAGAGCCCCAGATCATTCACAGCAACATCAACACACAGGCAGGCAGGCAGGCAGGTAGCTTTACTCCTTAGGGCAGCTCACCTAGCCTCTCAAGGTAGAATAGCAACTAGATCACAGCTAGGGAATGCGCCCTTGTAGGAATAAGGTTGGCCCTAAACAAATAGGTTCACTGTGCCAAACTGTGCCAATCTTTTGTGATTTGGGGCTCTTTTTGTAAAATGAAATAAAAAAATAAAAATGAAAACATTTATATAAGAAAACAACAGAAATATTAGGCTGGTCTGCAATCCAGGCTGGTCTCTGATCACACCTCTGAATTGATTTTGGGAGGTTTTGATGGCAGGGTCCAATTTGATCAATACGAGTATGAAGGTATTGCAATCAAACTCATTTGAACTTGGAGGAGGTGCAAGACTGAGAGCAGTGGAGAACAGCTTGGAGCTGCAGGGGTTAGGATGATATGGTGCACTCCTTTTTGGGCTCACTGAAGTTACCTTTAAATTTGGGAATGGAGGGATTTCATTAGGTTCTGGAAGTTTGCTAGACTGTGAGTCTAAGAATATAATGATGTAGCTAAATCCCTTGCATTGGCCTCAAAAGGTTCAGGATTGCCACGGTAGGTGGAAGAGAGCAATTTTCAACCCATTAAATGCTGATTTGTATAAAATGTAAACATTTATAATTTAAACAGTTGTCAGTTTAAACACCAGCATTGATGGATTTATTATTTTCATTATAAACACATTATTACACATACAATTTATAAAGCACTTATAATTCAGTGCTAAATGCACATGACATATTACAGTGATCTGTCTCCCACCATGCTGTTTTTACTAATGTATTCAACAGAGCTTTAGAGTGTGGCGACTGACTAAATAAATGACTGTAAACGGATTGAGTTTCAAGAACAGACGATGTCTCACCGTCGTGTCGGTCAGTGGCGGCAGAACGATAGTCTTCTCCATGGTGTTCATTACCAGCTTCCACAACTCCTTCAGTACACGCTTCAGGACCGTCTTCTCACAGATCTTAGCGAACAGAGTCAGACTGGAAGGGAGAGAGGGGAGAGACACAGTGATGGGTTGTCAAAACCCTGCAGGTTACCATGAGATGTGTGTCAGTGCCAAGGATCATGACATGTCAAGGGAAATCCAGGGGGGATGGAGTAGAAGAAAGTCTGAACCCAAAGACTTAACTACTGACGTCATTTCATGACGCATGCAGTTGTTTTAACAGGCAAGGTGAAACCTTAAAGTTGAATAAGTATAAGAAAGTCTGTTCTCGGAAGAACAAACTACTGACTGTTTAACCATCAATGAAGGCAGAAACCTGGGTAAAACCCCTGGTTTCATGCCAATGGTCATGTCTTGAGAAGATACTTCCAGTCTTTCATGATCAAGTAGTCACCATTCAGTTTTAGTTACCATTTTTAACTGCTTTTTTCAACACCTGTTGCCAAACTGAAAGGCGTCTTGGCCCAGGCTATGTGTGTGTGTGTGTGTGTGTGTGTGTGTGTGTGTGTGTGTGTGTGTGTGTGTGTGTGTGTGTGTGTGTGTGTGTGTGTGTGTGTGTGTGTGTGTGTGTGTGTGTGTGTGTGTGTGTGTGTGTTTGTGTGTTTGTGTGTTTGTGTGTTTGTGTGTTGTGATGACGTTTATCTCCGGATGCTCACTTGCTGTCCAGGAACTCCATGATGGGCTGCAGCACGTTATCCGCGTCTACGGCCACACTGCTGCAGTTGCTGGCTGACACGTTGCCTGTTCCCTTCACCTGGCCCAGGATATCGCCCATCTGCTTCACACACTCCTCAATGTGGGGCTGGAAGCTAAGAGAGCAGAGCAGAGCAGAGCGGCGTAGCACAGATCAGGCCGAGCGAAAGGTCACCCACTTCAGCTCCTGAGCATCGCACACTTTACTTTTACAGGCTCCATGAAACTCAAATGGCACAGCCAATAAGAACACTGTAAATCTGATGGACCACAGAGATGCTTTGATAGGAAAACTGCTCACTGGCTAATCCAGATGGCAGATGATTTTCAATACCGATAGCAATTGTTTGGCGTTATGACTTTTTGACTTTTAGATACACCTCATGAGTTTTTAATTACTTTTTATAATTTAAAGTAGTATACTTTTTTATAATATATAGAAGTATAGTTTAAAGTTTAGTTGGCCAATTTATATAAAATTATATAACACTATTGTTGCAGTGTATTGTAACAGTAGCTGATGGTTATAATGTCCCTGTTATAACACACTTTTAGTTTACTTGTTGATTCCAGCTGCTGGGACTGTTGACTGATTGTGTTGTGCGGCCCTAAAGCTCCATGTTTATGTGCCCCCCAACAGGACACTGAGAACATGACACTATGCTCCACTGACCCCGTGGCAAAGATCCTGCTCAGGTCGTCCATCACGCTGTTGAGTTTCATTTGCAGATCCTTCAGGAAGTCGCTGGACTCCATGTTGAGCTGGAACACACAACACGAATATGAACACTTTCACACACCCCAACACTGAACATGAACACTTTCACACACCAACATGAACATGAACACTTTCACACACCCCAACACTGAACATGAACACTCTCACACACCCCAACACGAATATGAACACTCTCACACACACCAACATGAACATGAACACTCACACACACCCCAACACGAATATTAACACTCTCACACACACCAACATGAACATGAACACTCTCACACACCCCAACACGAATATGAACACTCTCGCAAACCCCAACACTGAACATGAACACTCTCACACACCCCAACACGAATATGAACACTCTCGCACACCCCAACACTGAACATGAACACTCTCACACACCCCAATATGAACATGAACACTCTCACACACAAAACCCAACATAACATGAACACTCTCACCCTCCCACACACAGCAACAGCAACATGAACACTCTCACATACCCCAACGCGAACATGAACACTCTCTTTCACACACACACACACACACACACCCCAAAATGAACGTGAACACTCTCACATAGCCTTACATGAACATGAACACTCTCTTACACACACACACACACCAACATCGACATTTACACTCTCACTCACACACACACCAATATGAATGTAAACACACACACACACACACACACACACACACACACACACACATACACACACACACACACACACACGCACACACAAACACACACCCCAACATGAACATGAACACTCTCTCTCACACACACACCCCAACATGAACATAAACACTCTCACACACCCCAACATGAACATGAACACTCTCAAACAAACACACACCAACATCAACATAAACACTCTCACAAACATCAACATCAACATAAACACTCCCACAAACATCAACATCAACATAAACACTCTCACACACCGACATTAAAACTCTCAAACACCAACATGAACATAAAACTCGCTCAGCACAGAGTTTCACACACTTCTGCAACTAGCCTGAAAACATAAAAGGTTCAAAGTTGTTACATGGAAGTCAAAAACTCTGTGATATCCCCTTACATCTTTGCCTCCCATGGCTTCAAACATCTTCTCCAGCTGGACTCGCAGCTGCTGAATGTTGTTGATCAGGATGCATGGCTGAGAGAGAGGATCAAATCAGGCTGTTAGATGTAGGCCATCAAAATGATCCGTATCAGTAGAGCAGGGATGAGAGTCATGGTACCGGGGCAGGGACCACAGATACTCACCACCTTTTCTTTGTCCACGTAATCAGGGAAGACCCTGGAAATGTAATCACCGTAGGAGAGCAGCACGTTGCTGATAGTCTGGTGAGAAAGAAATGGCAAATTATTTAGAGGTCATGAGCCGCAAAAGGGCAAAGGACGGGTCAAAGGAGGTTGGGTCAATTTGGGTCAATTTCAACCTTTCAACCGAGGAAAATACTTTTGGCGTTTTGGAACTGGTAAAATAAACAACCTTCATTTGAGTAAACCTTCAATGAGTAAATCTCACATTCAATTTGTTTACAGAGGATACTGATGTTTGCTCTGTCTTCATAAAACTAATTAGACCAGTGAATACTGGCACCCCACTTGACATTGGACCGGATCAGACTGACCAGGGTTACCTTTGAGAATCGTTTCATGTAGTGGCTCTTGATCTGCGGGTCTGGACACTCCAGCTTCTTAATGATCTCAAAGCTCTGGTTGAGCTGGGAGAAGACGTCCACCACGGAGCAGGAGAACAGAGAAAGCTCAGACGTCACCTGGAACTGGGGGGGGAGAAGGAGGCAGAGGGAGGGGTCAGAGAGGCGACAAAACACACACACACACACACACACACACACACACACACACACACACACACACACACACACACACACACACAGTTTGACTCCACACATGTACTCACACATGTAC
Source organism: Sprattus sprattus (assembly GCF_963457725.1). Classification (NCBI taxonomy): domain Eukaryota; kingdom Metazoa; phylum Chordata; class Actinopteri; order Clupeiformes; family Clupeidae; genus Sprattus; species Sprattus sprattus. The sequence continues at coordinate 51,728,323 of NC_137921.1, read as the reverse complement.
ACACGCATGTGTACACACACACACACACACACACATACACCCTCAGGTTCAGCCAGACTGGAAGCTATTTGCAGGCAGCCAGACATGGGCAGGTGGAGTGGAAGTGGCCCCCTCTGTCTCTCTGTCTGTGTAATTGGGCAGAGGTGAGTCTGGGCTGCTCCCCACAGGAGCTCCTGACTAACAAACTGAGGCGCTCTCCCATTGGCTGTGGGGCCAGCGGGCAGCCTCGTTAATCACGGCCGCTGACGTCAACACTGGGCCGAACTCGGAGCGGCCTCCTCGCTCTGGGAATTCCTCCTCGGCCTCGGCTCATTTACCGGGGCGCCCTGGTGGTGTTTCTTCCTGACAGGCTGTTTCTCTTTTCAATAGCGGTGACAAGCTAACAATGCAGCCAGAGAGGAGAGAACAGGGGGGGGGGTGTGTGTCTGTAATTACCCCGTCCTTTTTGTCCCTCTCCAGGGCGCCGTGCAGGAAGTCTCGAGACACCTCCTCGTTCTCGTCCAGCCATTGGATGACAAAGGCCTCGAACCACCTGTGGAGTCCCACATGGAGTTACTATATACAGACCACAAGCTACCAGCTCATTCAAACAGCAGACAGTCACACAGCCACAAGCAAGCAGGGCTATTTGAGAAGAAGGATTAGGCACTTCAGTTGAGAAGAGAGGCATAAGCATTGACCTACAATTTATTGACACTGACAAAAGCAGCTTGTGGATATTATGTGAATGTGTGTCAGGTGTGTGTGTGTGTGTGTGTCAGGTGTGTGTGTGTGTGTGTGTGTGTCAGGTGTGTGTGTGTGTGTGTGTCAGGTGTGTGTATGTGTGTGTGTGTGTGTGTGTGTGTGTGTGTGTGTGTGTGTGTGTGTGTGTGTGTGTGTGTGTGTGTGTGGGCAATGTGGGACAGGACAGCAGACACTCACGCTGGGTACTCGGGCACCCGGCTCTTGAAGAAAGCCAGGTCCTTGCAGTACTCGTTGTACAGCCACTTCACTTTGAAGTGCAGGTTCATGTAATCGGCACTCTTACACAGGCGGTTCTTCTCGTGTTCTGTGTGGTGGGGTGGGGGGGGGGGGGGTGTATAAAGACAGTGATCTTAATTAAACTCAGAGATAAAGCTCAGACACCTCCCCCTCACTCTCAAAGACTCAGCCCAGCATGAACCAAAACAAACAGGATTTCTCCCCGCAAATAATAATAAAAAACCTTTGGATAAGAAAGCCATCTGTGCATGCAGTTTAGCAATCAGCATGTAAACAACTTTTACTGACTAAACAGACGACAGGAGCTTGTGGGTATTCTGTGCATGATGGTGATGGTGTTCTGTGTGATGGTGGTGATGGTAGTGGTGTGAGTGTGTGTGTTGACGTGTGTGTGTTTTAACTTCCCCGAGTACACTCACCCTCCATTGCATACTTCATGTCCTGAGCAAACAGGTTCCACATAACCTCTGCACTGATCTTGCCCACATTCAACTCTTGAGGAAACCTGCGGGGAGGACAAGGACCATGAGCAAACCACTCTCTAGCATGAATAAGCTCTGCTTTCACAAGGTCAGTGTGGGAGCCCTCACTGGTTAAGGCAGGGGGTGTACGAGTTCTTGTCCTCTTCAATAATGGACACGATCAGGGTGATGAATTTGGACCAGAAGTCCAGATTCTTGATGCTGGGGCCTTGCTCCTCGGGGGGAACCTCTCCTTTCTTTGCCTGCACACACACACACACACACACACACACACACACACACACACACACACACACACACACACACACACACACACACACACACACACACACACACACACACACACACACTCACACACACACACACACAAACACACACACACACACACACACACACATAATCAGTCAAGACACAGCAGTTCTCCTCTAAGCTTATTAGCATGGAAGGAAGCTTACGGGAGAAGAACCTACTACATCAGCCTCAGGAAGAACATAACTCACTAAAACTCCCTGATATGGCATCAAAGGGTGGAAGTGAGCAAAGTACTGCAGGGCTCAGAGAACTAATAGGATCTGGCAAAAGATTAAAACAAATATTGCCAACGCCCCGAGGCGACATGTTTAATTCAAAAGGAAACAAACTACAAGCACTGGAGTTTAGAAGAGGGCAAATGAAAGCTTAAAGTTTTAATGAGACACAAACACCCTTCAGCAACTCTGATGGAAGACCCCTGCCTCTGCAGAGAAATCCTGGCTGGAGGGTCTGACCAGCCCCAGAGAGACGTGCACCGCAGGTGGGGTAGGGCCACACCACTCACCGGGTCGGTCTGGTACTCGCGGCTGTAGAGCTCGTGGCAGTTGTTGAAGATGTACTCGTAGGTGGAGTTGAGGCAGGCCTTCACACAGTCCTTCACCACCTGGCTGGCCCTGGGTGGACTCTGCAGCTCCTGGACCTGGGGAGGATTGCAGCAAATGTCTGGCTTTAGTCTCTGGCTGGAGCAGCACTGATACACATATAATATATATTATGATAGTGAAGAGAAGTTAAGTGGATAAAGAGGTTGATATTATATTATGATATAATGTTCCTCATGAAATAATATCAAAGTATTTAAAGAGAAGAAGAAATAGTGAAGATAGTGAAGAGAAGTTAAGTAGATAAAGAGATTGACATGAAGAAGTCACGGAACAAGTAAAGGAGAGAGAGTAGAGGAGAGAGAATAGGGGAAGTTACCTTCATCCTGAAGAAAGTGATACTAGTCAGCAGATCGACAGTGGACTTCAGATCCTGTAGTCTCTCAGGACTGCTCGCAGGGAAGTTATTCTGAGGCAAACACACACAAACACTAACTGTGAGCACAGGCACAGCGACTGTCTGAGGCTAACACACACAAACACTAAACATGAGCACGGGCACAGCGACTGTCTGAGGCAAACACACACAAACACTGACCGTGAGCACGGGCAGAGCGACTGTAGCACTGGGCATTCTAGTTTTACCTCCATACTTGTAATTCTGTTCAGAGACTCCTGTCGTTTCATGTCTGTGACCTCTAGTGTGAGGCTAGGTGTGAGCTCTCTATCCAGTGGACCAATCCCACTAGTTGACTAGAGCCACATCTTTACTAGTCACTGTCACAGGCCCACAATAGAACACTGCTGCATTAGCAGGAGCAAAGACAAGACACTGTACCCGATACATGGAGAGGTCAATCCTCAGGGAATTGTGCAGTTGGTCCAGGAGCTTCACAAAACGCTCTTTCTGTAGACACACACAATAAGAGTATTAAAAGATATCTCAAGATATAATAGTGATAACATTTATTGGATTTAATGAAATGGCTATTACCACTGTTCTCATACACAGTTTTGGTTTTAATTAGTTTCATAGTTCATAGTTTGAAATCAATTCAGAGACACTTTCTGAAGGAAAGGAGTCTTAATTAAAAAAAAAATACAACTTTGTTCAGAACTTTCTAGATCCCTGACCTCGCATGTGTTGTGAAGTCTGGGAAAATGGAGCATCGCAGATGGTTAGCGATGCTCCATCACGCTCGACAAGACAGCCCAAAAATAGGAAAACGACGGCTGACACTAATTTGCTTAAATCAAATTAAACACACTGGGCCTTCATTTGCCTAACAGACCCCCCCACTGTGGACCCTCCACTGCAGTGACCCTCACGGCCCGTCCTCCATGCTGCTCACAGACCCCTGCTGGGTCTCTGGGTCTGCCGGTGAGTCATAGCTGACCTGGAGGCCCCTTAGGCCGAAGGCTACCCACCCCAAAGTTGGAGGCGGCGAAGCGGTCAGAGGCGGAGACGTTGTTGGTGGCCTGGGTGGTGTGGGCGTAGTAGGCGTTGATGTTGGCCAGCAGGGTGCTCATCACTGCCGGGACACCGGGGCACATGTACTTCGAAGAGAGGCAGGCGAAATGTCTGTGGCGCAATACACACACACACACACAAATGTTTGAATGCATGCATACACACATACATATGCAAATGCAAATGCACAAACAAAAACAGACACATACACACACACAATTAGCATGAAATTTAAAACAAATGAACACACATTTTCACGCACACAAACACATACACGCTTCTGCGCGCACACACACTTGCCCACACCCACCACACGAACATTAACATAGCACAAAAAAACGGCCCATCTGCCATCTCCTATATTTCTTCCATATATCTCTCTTTCATCTGCCTGTGAGCGGCCGTATTCACGTGAAGGTGATTATCGGCGTGCGTCTATTTTTACTCTCTCTGGCTGCAGATGCAGCAGGGCAGCACATTTGGTAAACAAGGTCACAAGGTTTGCGTGTCTCCTCCAGTGATACGATAACTAGGTCAAATTAGCACGGTCCGCGTTCCATACACTATACTGTATGTCTGACCATGTTTATGCATGAGATGGGAATTAGAGAAGTACCGCAGTTGGGCTAATTGTGTGAGATCTGATAGCTGTGTGGTATTTTTTCAGCATCAGTGGATGCGTAGATGAAGGTGTGTGTGTATGTGTGTGTGTGTGTGTGTGTGTGTGTGTGTGTGTGTGTGTGTGTGTGTGTGTGTGTGTGTGTGTGTGTATATGGGAGGGACAGGGGGGTTCACGTCAAAGCCTGATTGATTAACTACACAGTAACGGATGACAAGCCTGTCCACAATCTCCTCCTGTGGTGTGTGAGTGTGTGTGTGTGTGTGTGTGTGTGTGTGTGTGTGTGTGTGTAGGGGTGTCAGGTGAGGGGACTCACGTCATGGCCTGATAGATGGACTCTACGCCATATCGCATAGCGAACTCGTCCACAATCTCCTGTGGTGTCTCCTCATAGTAGACCTTCCACGCGTCATCTCCCTTAGCATCGGGGATCTTGACCACCCCGCTGTTCTGGAGGTCTGTCACGTAGTGGAAGAGATTCTAGACACAGAGGGCGGAGAGGAGGGGAGGGGAGGGGAGGGAGAAGATGATATTTGCTGAGATGGATAATGGACATTATGTGTGCTTGTTATATCAGAGAAGGTGAGTCACCCTTTTAATTAATGCACAAAAACTAAAACAAACATCCTCCCTCCACACACATACATACTCTCTCGTACACACGGCCGAAAACGTGCACACACATCCATCCATACACTGTCTCTCTCTTACACACAAACACACACTTTCACACACACACAAACACACACACACTGCTGCTGACCTCATGCAGGCATGTGTATTGCACATGATAGGGGGCGACGGTCTCCTCTCCCTTGATCTCCACACTGATGTGCATGCGGATGGCTCCGGACACTGCTGACTTATCTGTACGCTTGTCTGCACACAGAATGACCAGAGAGGGGCCACTTAAGCTGTACATTCACCATCAGGTCTACACACACTCCTGACACTAGACACACCACTGAATCAGTTCTACACACACCACTGCATCAGTTCTAAACACACACCACTGCATTAGTTCTACACACACTCTTGAGTCAGTTCTAGACACACCACTGAATTAGTTCTACACACACCACTGAGTCAGTTGTATACACACCACTGAATCAGTTATCACGCAACTTGGTTGTTCGACTCTGTTCGCTGAATTTGAACACACTTCTGAATGACTTCTACACAGTCCTGAATTAGTTCTACTGACTCTCCATGTCGGTTCTACACTGACTCAGTACCTTACACACTCCCGAATCAATGCTCTACTGTCTAATGATGTTCATCAAGAAGGTGTTCATTTCATGACAAACCTTTTTTAAATCTGTTAACATTATTTAGCTGTTAACACCGGCCTTACCGAGGTTGTACCAGACGTCCATCTCTCCACTGAGGGTTCGCACCTCGATGATGGTCTGACCCAAGAAGTCATCGGACTCCCTCTTAAACTTCTGCTTCACGCGTGATTTGATGTCGTCGTCCTCATCCCAAACTCTCACCTTGATACGATCTGATGAGTTGTGGCACTCACTACACACAAAGAGATAACACGGCACTGAATTACAGTCATTTAAGACTTGTTATGTCTTGTGTGGTTCCCCTAACTCCGCCTATTGTGTGATATAAGTGATATTCCTTACAAGTTGAAGTTCTCCTCCCACACAGGATTGAGGTTTCCATAGATGGTCTTGGTTCTCTTCTTGGTCTTGCCAACCTGCACTGTGACGTAAGGGTCACTGGATCCTGTCTTATCTTTAGCCTGAAGGCCCTGAGCACATAGCACTGTGTAAAGAAAGAGAGAGAGAGAGAGATATAACTTATATTTAATGTTTAACAATTAACAATTAACCTCTTGTTACCATCTATAGCTTATTGTTTGTTTTTTATTTATTAATGTTAATTGTGCTTGTACATTTTATGTAATCATGCTTTGGCAACGTTGTATTGTATGCAGTCATGCCAATAAAGCCTTTTTTGAAAAAAAAAATTTGGAGAGGGAGAGAGCGAGAGAGAGAGACAGAGCGATCGATAATGCAGTAACTGAGCTACACACGTTCACAACCTTAAGACACACATGTACACTATGCCCTTGGGGGTGCATCACCTGTGATGCTGATCTTAGCCGACCATTTGGATGTGCCGTCGAGGACGCTCTGTTTGATCTGCTTCATGTAGGTCACGTGAACAGACTTGAGCGTTCCAAACACGTCCTGGATCAGTTCGAAGATCTCTGGTTTGTTCCGCTCGCGGATCTTCATGCGGTCCTTCAGAACCATAATGATGTTCAGGGTACGGTCCTCGGCACCATGCTTGGAGCTTTTCTCGGCAGCTCCTGTGTTAGTGTGTGTGTGTGTGTGTGTGTGTGTGTGTGTGAGTGACAGAGAGAGGGAGAGAAAGAGAGAGAGAGAGAGAGAGAGAGAGAGTTAGAGAAAGAAAGAGACACAGATGGGGAAACAAATGACACACAACATGGAAACATAAAGAAAAAAATCTCACAAAGATCTCACAAAGATTTTGTCTTCAACACATTCCAAAATCCACTTCTAATCATGTTTACTCAATAGAGAAGGCTAAGAATGAACAGATGGGAGATGGACGAAGGCTAAGAATAAAGAGATGGAAGATAGACGAAGGCTAAGAATGAACAGATGGGAGCTGGACGAAGGCTAAGAATGAAGAGATGGGGGACGGACGAAGGCTAAGACTGAAGGGTTGATGCTGAGGAAGCAGAGGAAACCGAGTAATGGATGATGGGAGAGGGACGAAGGCCTTACTCTGCAGACAGTCAGCGTTGAGCAGGTCCTGGCACTTCTCGTGACACTTGACCCCACACTCGGTGCAGCGCATGCCCTGGCGGGCGATGCCCCACAGCAGGCCCTCGCACTCGTAGCAGTAGGTGGGAGTGGTGGCTGTCCACACCTCGAAGTTGTGCGGCGTGGTGCAGGAGATGGGGTAGATGAGGGCCTGCAGGGTCTTCTTGTACACATGGCTCTTCTGCAGGGTGGGACAGAGTAAGGCACAGGGCAGGAAAGCTCGTTGAAATACTCATTCATGGGTTAGTATAGTTGCATCATCACTGGTGGGTGTTGTGACAATAACTCACTAGTTCTTCATTGTTCAGTGTGCTCGAGGCCATCGCCGATGTTATCCCAGCCTTGCGTGAGTTCTGAACCAGAGACTGAAGGCAAACAGAGTTGGAATGTAAACGATTTGATCGAATTGATTTGATTTGTGTGGCTATTGATGTTTAAGTCCAGCAATGATATCGTACAAAGACATTTTGTCGATGTGGGGTAAACTCTAATTGCATAAATGGAAAGGACATTTAGGTTGTCTGAAGATGTACAGAACCTGAGAGTGTTACTCACCATAGCCTGTGTGGTTACATTGAAGGCCAAGCATGAAGAACACAGAAAAAAGCATGTTAGAAAAAGCATAGATTTAATTCTGACAGAGATCAAGAGCTAACTGTTTATCTTAAGACAACAACAACTCAAATATAGAATGAATACACATGTACAACCTTGTATAGGGATATACATATACGATCTTGTATAGAGGGATATGCATCTACAATCTTGTATAGGGATGTAGATGTTTGTGAAATGGTGGCTCTGTGTAGTGTAATGTGGTATGCTTTGGTCACTAAGGGAAATGTGCACGTATTAAATGATTGTAAGACACTGATACTGTGCAGGGATGAGAAAGAATCCTCAAGTGCTATTACAGAGATGTTTTCCGAGAAAGACCCACAGCCTCAAGAGAGAAACTGGAGTATGAGAGCAACAGGAGGGGCTGAGAGATCAAGGAGATAGCAAACAGGCAGTGAAGGGTGTGTGTGTGTGCCCAGCTGGGGGGGCTGGATCCCAACCTTTAGTCTTCAGAGATGGATTGTGTTTGACACACATTTAAATTCAGTTCCAGTCAGCACATTACCTAGATGAGTCAGACTCGAGTCAATTTGCCAGCCATGGCACTAAGCTGGATTAACATGGACAAAGCGCTGAACAGTTTGGAGCAGTATGCTAATTTCTCATCCCGCCTTGAGATTCTGACGGCACACGTGAACATGAGGGAGAGCGACAGAGATAGAGAGAATGAGAGAGAGCTGTTTCGGTTGTGTATGTGTGTGTGTATGTGTGTGTGTGTGTGTGTGTGTGTGTGTGTGTGTGTGTGTGTGTTGTCTGTGTCTCTCTGTGACAGAGAGAGTGACAGAGAGAGAAAGAGAGAAAGGCTGACTGGATGTGCCTTGAACGGAAGTGAGGTCTCCTAAGCCTCTCTACGTCTATCCGACCCCAGCGCCAGTCACTGAGGCTCTGAGTCACACACCATGGCAACCACTCACATCAGCCGGCCCTCGTCTATCAAAGTGGGTGCTGGGCTTTCAGGTTAAGGAAATAACGACATGCTGCTATGTTTTTACTACTTTCATACCCTCAGCCTGCTTTTTATACTCCTAAGTTCAATGTATTGATTTGTGTGTTTTAACAGTCCAGAGCTTTGTTCATGACAACAGATAAGCCTCTGAACTGAACTAAGTACTTTTAGTAATTTTACTGCCCTGGGAAAGACACCTATTGTAAGACTGCATGTTTGTGAAAAAAAAACCTTTCCTATTTCATTTAGTGGTAAAAAATAACCAACATTCAAAAAATACAAGCCACGCTGAACATGACTTACTGCAAGCCATCTGAGGAAATCAATAGCATAACCTGAGAAAAAAAAACTAAAACAAAAAACAAAAAAAACAATGAGAACAAACAAGAAGGGGAAAGTAAGTGGGAGGAATGCGGAGTAGGAATCAATATAATGAGTGTCTGAGATGTTTCAGGGGGAGGGCTGAACTGTTTTGGAACGATCAGGGTAGGCTCTGTGAGAGGGAATGTAACCACACCTCAGTAATGGACTGAGGAAAGGGACTAACGTCTGACAAGTACATTAGTGTAATCAGAGATTGTGTGATGATAGCACTAAATAAAGAAAATGATGATGGGGAAAACACAGGAAGCTCTCTCGAGTAGCACTCACTACTTCACTCCACACGTGTAAAGAGCTTACTCACTTTGGACTCCTCATGTATAAAGAGCATACTCACAGGGTGTGTGTGTGTGAAGTTATATGGGGGTTTGGACTCCTCACGTTTAAAGAGCATATGTAACAGAGTTGAAATTAACCTCATTTTGATTAAGTGAATTCAAAACAAAATGTGTGTTTCACATAGCATTGTGATCCAATGCTTTTTGATGGTTTATGTGAAATCTGGAAATGTTCCAAATGTTATACTGCGTTCACTAAGTTTCTGTATGAGGTTGCGCGATGGCTTTTTTTTTTTTTTTTTTTCACTTTAACGCATTTTGGGCATTTGCGGTACCCGTACTTTAGAGCTAGACATTATCTGTTGGAGGTAAATTCGCTTCGGGAGCGCTCTGTGAATAATTTGATACTTAAATAAATGTTATATTTACGAACTATTGGTTACATATAAATGTATATATGTTCCACTTACTGATGCTCTAGCGAACTAACGATAGAAAGTGATTTGTGAACGGAGATAAAGTATATTTTGGCGGCCACCATGCTGCGCTGTGCGTTAGGGAGAGCATTGTCCTGAGTTTGGTTTCATGCTTTATCAGACTTGTATGCAGTCGCGTTTGCAGCAAAGATTTTATGGATTAATAGTTTTTATTGTGAATGCAGGCAATAAAAGCCACTGTTAAGAACCCCTGGTCCGATTCTTTGTCACCAACACACACAAGAGTGAGGGTCGTTACACATAATCAGAGGGTGTATGTGTGAAGTATGTTTAGGGGTTTGGACTCCTCATGTATAAAGAGCATACTCACAGGGTGTGTGTGTGTGTGTGTGTGAAGTATGTATGGGGGTTTGGACTCACCAGATCCCTGACAAGCGGCATGGCTTTCCTCTTGCGTAGGTCGGGCATGCTGTCTATGCTGTACAGAGCACCGCCAAGCCTGAACAGAGCAGAAGCTCAGTGTGAAGATCACTGACATAACTGGCACAACTGACAGAACTGACAACAGAGGAGCAACAGCAAATGTTATACATACAGTACGTATATATTTCAAACTGAAATGTGAAAATTCTGTATGCATTTTAAAAGTACTACTAATATAATTTATATCGACATTTGACTCAATTAAAACTTTATTACAACAAAATAATACGAGTTACCATAACTGTTCTTACTGTATGTCTTTTTGGGGGGGGGGGACTTACCCTGCCTGTATACATAAAGACTGGATGCCAGTGGTCTCTCCTCGGGCCTGTGGGGGCAGAGGTGGGGCAACAGAGGAAGTCAGAGAGGTTGGCAGAGCAGGGGAGAGCAGACAGGCACATCCTCCCACATACGGCCCTAGACCTCAGCTGTGTCCATTACATCTGCCACTCTGCTACTTCCTGTGTATTTAATGCCTTAGCCGTTGTATCAGATTAGAGATGGCAAGCCAGACACAGGGTCTCGGAGCCGACGTAAGAGCAGGGCCTTTACACCATGCGCAGGGCTGCTCTCATTGACGTCAGAGGCAGGACTTGGAGGCTCGGGCACATAATGAAAACGGATTTGTAAGTGATCTTATCGTTATTATCGGCCCTCTAATTCCATCTTCCGAGTCTCTGGATCGCTATTCTTCTCTTCGAGAGCCGGGAGAGCCACGCACACTGACACATCATTCTGGCGAGTCACTGTTTTTAGAGTACATGCACCACGTACATATGTACACACACACACACACACACACACACTCATGCACACACCCCACCCACCTTTCTGAGGGTTCCGGCAGTGGCCAGTCATGGGGCAACATGACAGGCGCCACCAACAGAATGACAAAAAACTGAAGAGATAAACAACATGAGGTGGAGAACAAACAGAAACAAATTTAACATTCAACCAAGCAAAAAAAAAACATACAACTCACAACAACTCACATGATGCTGAGACAGTTATTCAACAACATGACAACATGACAAGGAAAGGCAACAACTTAACAACAGGACAGAAGGAAAGGCAACAACATGACAACAGGACAGCAGGAAAGGCACCAACATGACAACAGGACAAAAGGAAAGGCAACAACATGTCAACAGGACAGCAGGAAAGACAACAACATGACAACATGACAGAAGGAAAGGCAACAACATGTCAACATGACAGAAGGAAAGGCAACAACATGTCAACAGGACAGCAGGAAAGGCAATATGACGACAGGACAGTAGGAAAGACAACATGACAGAAGGAAAGGCAACAACATGAGAACATGACAGAAGGAAAGGAAACAACATGACAACATGACAGAAGGAAAAGCAACTACATGACAACAGGACAGAAGGAAAGGCAACTGAAGGAAATGACAGGACATGAAACAGATGTACAACAGAAATGAGATGAAATGAAAAAAGAAGAAATGAAAAAAGAACGGAAATGTAAACTCAACCAAATGTGTGGCCCTAGAACAGTGAATAAAGGGAGCTAGAGGCTGCAGGTGGTAGACTGCAGTCGTTAAAGAGTGAACAAAGACGTCAACTGTAGTGAGTTATGGAGGGGAAAAGGGTTGTGCTCACCTGTTGCAGCTGCAGGCGGACCTTACTAAAGAGCCGTAGCCAGTTCTCTTTGGGGTTGCGCTTGGGCATTGGGGCCTGAGGCTCCTCAGCCACTGGTGCACTGCGGAGGACAAGGTGGAGTTAGCATTAACTAAGGAAGTGGAGTGGCATGTACAGAAAAGTCCTACAGATTCTAGACCGAGTCATCATATGGATGACTACAATGTTTATTAGCCTGAACCAACTGAAAAACGGTCAGCTGTTTATTTTCCATGAAGACCTTATCCAGGTAAGGCTGGTTCATGGTTGAGGTGACTGCTGTGGATGTGATGAACTGACAGAACTAACTGATCTTACTGAACTGATAGAACTTATTACTTGTTCTGTTATACTGAGGAAGAGAACACATTAGACTCCAAAGCATGCATATACCCAGGGCAGGAAGGAAAGTGGGTGTTCACCTCTCAGGAGAGACTTCGGTACTTTCGGGTGGGGCACTGGTCTTTTCGGGCAGGGCAGTAGGAGGCATCTCGGTGGAGGGTAGGTCCTCGTCCATGGCGAGGAGCTCGTCTATGGGCAGAGGCTTGACTGCTGGCTCTGAGGGCAGGACAGAGGGTGCAAAGGGCTGGGCCTCTGGCCCCGGCAGTTGGAGCGAGGAGGAGGAAAGGGGCGCTTTGGCAAAGGTGTCCTGGTACGGCTCCAGCACCGGGGTCTGGCTCTGGACCCCAGGGGCCTGGAATAGTGGCTGGGCCTGTGGGGGCTGGCCTTGGCGAAGTGAGGCCTGTTTCTCCAGAGGGGGCCGGGCAGAGGGGGCCAGGGAGTCGGCGGGGGCCAGCGTGGGGGCGGTGCTGGTGGGGGTGGGCGTGTATGGCGGCTCCTGGTCCTCGCTGAGTGTGCCGTCCAGCGGGTACATCTCGTCCTCCCCGAAGGGCATCTCCTCTTCGTCTTCATAGCGGTACTCATCCTCGGCAGGCTCCTCGTAGTTGTAGCTTCCCCCGTCAGGCTCCTCCGCGACGTACAGCGCGCCCTCCTCGCCTCCGTCCTTCACGTAGCTGCCCTCGTCGCTGTACACCTCGCCCCGCAGCCCCTCCTCCTCCACCTCCTCGGGGTCCCAGACCGGCGAGTCTTTGCCACAGCTGACAGACGAGTGGCACGAGTGATACGATTCGTTCTCGTCGTAGAACTCAGAGCCACGGAAGCTCTCGCCGTCCTCGGGGCCGAACTCCTCGCTGAGCTGGGAGCTGCCGCGGCTCAGCTCACCCGAGGAGGCGTACCGGCTGCTACCCGTGGGGCTGTCAGGAGGGGGAGGGGGGCAGACAGGGGTTGGTGGGGGGGACACAGTGAGTCACCGATAACAAACACACACACACACACACACACACACACACACACACACACACACACACACACACACACACACAGAAAGTTCTAGAACATTAAAAGTGGTAAATAAATAAAAGCCACAAAAGCAGGACCAAAAGCAGGAGAGAAAAACACCACCAAGTACCATCACCACGACCGATAGGAACAGAAAAGGTCACATCTTACAGCTCAGAGGAGAGAGAGAGAGAGAGAGGGTTAAGCTGAGAGGAGACTAATATAGAGACTAAGGGTGGATTTGTCATTCTTATGAGCTACTGCAATTTAGGCACAAAAGCAGGTGAAATGGAGAGGTATCATAAAAATATGGTGAACGTTGTCAAATTCATTGACAGGAAAACAACCAATCCTCATCCTTTGATGAGTTACTTGTGTATTTGTATGTGTGTGTGTGTGTGTGTGTGTGTGTGTGTGTGTGTGTGTGTGTGTGTGTGTGTGTGTGTGTGTGTGTATGTATGTGTGTACTGAAAGGAGAATTCTGTCAAAAGACGCTTTAGAAGACGAAACAGAACAATCAGAGAGGGAGGCATAAGCGCCTCAGGCATAACAAATCCATCCAGGTGAAGGAGCAAACAAGAGTCAGAGAGAAAGGCAGGGAAATCAAAGGCAGAGAGCTGCTGTTACGGAGGTGATGGGAGAGAAGAAGCAGAGGCGGAGTCAGACGGCAATAAAAAAAGGGACATTTATCCCCCCTGATGAATGAGGCAATTAAGAAAGAACTAAGTCAGAAAACACTGCCACACACACACACACACACACACACAAGTGCACACACACACACACACACACACACACTCACACACATATACAAGCACACAAACTCTCTCTCTCTCTTACACAAAAACATACGCATATACATGCACACAAACACACATCTGAGCACACACAGACACGCACACTCACAAACAATTCACTCGCATGCACACAAACATTCTCTCTCTCTCTTACACACACACATATGTGCACACACAGACACGCACACTCACAAACAAATGCACACACACATTTCCAGGCTATTGATTACAGAACATCAAGTTTAATAATGCATGAGGTGGCGGAGACAAATCAAAAACTCAAGGTGTTAAACAGCTCACTGAACTGGGTGCCAAAGACACAGACACTGGTCTGAATACAGACAACAGGAAATAATAGCACCTGAGCAGTACCCCAGAGACACTTTCAGGCACACACACACACACCCACACACACACGTACATACACACACATGCACATACACATGCACATACACATTCACGTACACGTACACGTACACGTACACATACACATACACATACACATACACATACACAAACACACACACACACGCAAGTACACGTACACATACACATACACGCACGGCAAGCATATGCACACGCACATGCACACACAGACACAGACACAGACACAGACACAGTCACAGACACAGACACACACACACACACACACACACACACACACACACACACACACACACACACACACACACACATATATATATAAACACACAGACACAGACACAGACACAGACACAGACACAGACACAGACACAGACACAGACAAAAACACACAGTCTCACATAAACACATAATGCATTTGGACTAGATACCTGCACTTCTCCACAAATACTTTACACACACACACACACACACACACACACACACACACACACACACACACACACACACACACACACACACACACACACACACACACACACACACAAACACACACACACTCATCCTCCAAATACAAACACATGCTCATACAAATACAGTCACACTCCATATGCGAACACACACACTCTCACTCCACTAGCATTAGGCACCTCTTTGACTCATTCCCTCACGGAGGCCGCTACTCCCTCTACTCATTGCTCTGTCGTCCAGCTCACACATCACAGAGCCATTTCACTCCCCCAAAAGCCACCGTACAAAAATAACACAGCATCCAGCATCCAGCCCTCAGCCCTGGGGGAGACAAACACTAATAAAGTGTGTCCTCCACTCTCTGCCATGCTGCAATTAGCCTGGCTGAGGCACCCCCGGGGTCTGTGCACTGACTGCATAATTAAGGGCTCTTGGACATGGAGCCTTGTAGAGCAGTGGTTGAAATGTCTCACAAAAACTGCACTAAACAACAGCAAGTTGCTTGAGACGGATGCCACTACACAGGAAGTTTGTCCCACTTTTACATTTACATTTAGTCATTTAGCAGACGCTTTTTGTCCAAAGCGACAAGTCAAGCTACGAGCAATACATCTTTTTTTTTTTAAACAAGAGCTTTCAGGACGACACATACAAAAAAGTTGACCACAACATCCACAACACCACGTTCTTCATCTTTATTTATCTATAAATATATATATATAGGATAGACACACAGTATATACGGATATATGCAGAATATACATATACGTACACCAGAAGGGTTGTGCGCATGCAAGCAAACACAGCGAGGACCACAGGACACGCCCACCGAACGACATCACAGCGAGACGCAACCACAGGCTGGAACGGGAGAGGGCGGCCGGGTCGGAAGGAGGGGAGGAAGGGGGGGAGGTGCAGAGACCCACCTATCGGAGAGGGAGTGCCTACTGTCTAGAGAGTACTGGCGGCTGGTCGGCCGGCTCGAGCCTGAGGCCGAGTCGAGATCGCTGCGGCCGTTGGTGGCGGAGTCTAAACTATCATAGCGTCTGGGCAGAAGGGGGGGAAGGCAGGAGAGGAGAAGCATGAGTGACGCCATGTCAGAGCACACAGCCGAGCCGCGGTGTGGTGTGGTGCGGTCCGGTGTGGAGTCCATCTTCACAGGAGGGGCGAGCAAACCCTTTGTATAAAGACTTCAGCAAACCCCAGCAACCTGCTGGTTGGTGAGGCTAAACAGCTAATCTCACTCTCTCTTTCTCTCTATGTTACTCATTTTCTCTCTCTATATGTCTCTCTCTAGCTCTCGCTCTTGTTCTCATTCTATGTCTCTCTCTCTCTCCCTCTGGGGAAGGCTGAGTTATCCTCAGAGGAGCACCGAGTCTTTTTGCAACAATGCATCCCAAGCACGTAAATGCATGAGTCTGTCTGTGAACTTTGTCCTGTGTTTTTAAGTGAAACACTGAACACAGGATACATGTAGGGGTTATGGGTGGGGGTGGGGGTGGGGGTGGGGGGGAGGGGCAATCCAGACTGGTCATGTTCACCCCAACATGACTCTGAGTTACATAACTTTCCACACCTGGTTTGTATACAACGGCTCCAGCAAGCTTGTATACAGGGATGAAGGAGACCTTTCTGAGAAAGTTTCACAAGGCTTTTAGTAAATGCACAGTGAAAACAATCACTCAAAGATCAGTCAACGTGTTGTGGTTGTGAGTGCACAGGACTGTCACAGATCAATTCTTAACATGGGTGCAGCAATGTAGAGGAGTACCACCCGCAACTCAGTGAGATAAATGTGTGTCGAACCCTGAGCAATGGGAAGGCCGGGGTTGTCTTACCTCATGGCTCTCTGATTGTCGTAGTCTAAGTCCTGTATGTCGTTGCAGGTCGAGCTGTGGTAGGAGTTTCGGATGGGGTACTGGTGCATCGAGGCGTTGGGCTGTGACGTCGTGTAGAAGGGAGGCGGCATGCTGTTGCTGGTCTCACTGCGATAGTCGCTGTCTCTGTCGTCCACAGCGCTGTCTGGATCATCAGCTGCGTAGGGGGCACACGAACCGTGGCCAAGCTTAGACCTAACTCTTAGGTTCTATGTCAAGGTTACTAGTGGTCATATTTCATTTTGGAAAACTTTTCATTAAAGCTATAACTATCCGTCAGTCCCTGAGGGTAGGCGATGTCACCAGTCACTATGCACCTTTCAACAAGCATGAAGCGACATTTATGGTGTGTTTTATGTGTTTTGTAAGCATGACAGGTACTCACTCTGTTGGTCTCCCCATATACTCCAATTGCCTGCAACAACAAAATGGAGGCAGTGAGAAAATTGGTCCGGGCGTGAAGGTATATTCAGCAGCGGGCAGCCAGCCAACCCACAAAGGGATGGGTTATTATAAATAACAGCACTGAAAAAGCCTCTCAGTATGACTTGTGAGTAAATCATAACCATGTGTCTGAGGGTGGGGTGGGAGTGGCATAATGACCTTGGGGTGTAGGATGTAGTGATTAGCGTGTTGCCTGGGGGCTTCAAGTCTCCCCCCGCAGGTTGGCAGCTGGCTGCTTTCAGCATGACCTCCGTGCCCACCGCTGTGCCAAGTCATCGGTCCACTTGGCCCCGTTTTTTTACAGCGGCAAGGGCCCTGACCCGTCTATCTCATCCATAAATACTGCTGGGCCACTCAACACAGGAACAGCTCTCTGACTTTATATTACCCCCTCTCAATTCTGCCCTCTACCTGTTTTGTTGCTGTCTGAGGTTTGATATGGAGGTTTCAGGAAGTCAAAAAAATTACTCACAGCACTGAGTCCCCGGCACAGTCAATGGTCTCTCGTGTGTCTCCTGGTAAGTGTACTGCAAGACCCCAGAAAGAACAGGAATTCATCAGAATTTAACCATAATCATAGCTTCACATTAGGGACGCAACGATCCCTGAGCTTCATTCAGGTTTCATTATTCCTGAGTAAGTCTATAAAGAAAGAACGGCTTCTCACAATTAAAGATAAAAAGTGTGCCTTCTGGCACTATGGTGAAGTTTAAACACATGAAAGAGGGGTGCAGTACTGTAAATGGGAAGGGAAGTTGGCTTACATCCTGGTCCCTCATGGCATTGAGCTGCTCCAGTTTTTTGGCCCAGTAGCGAGCCTCCTCCTCCGGAATGTCTGAAACAAGGGATGGCTCACAGTCAGGCACAGAATACACACACCTCCAATTGTTTTTGTTTGTTTGTTTGTTTGTTTGTTTAAAAAAAGTATGATATTCAATTCTAAAAGCTAACTTTCATTACATGTATAATTATCCATAAAAGTTACATACACAATTATTTTAAGCCTTTTAAACGCTTGAAAATGATTTACAAAACATATAATGAATGTACATTTATTCTTTTTCACCCATCAAGTGCATTAAATAATAATTATAATAATAACAAATCAAGGCTGAGGAACAGGTGAAGTGAGGGTTGAAGGGAAGAGTTAGGGTTTAGTTTGTTGGGTGCTCTGCTGGTGTTCAGCATTAAACAAAGGGGCTATAAATCACCACGGCCTCACCTAGTGGCAGTTCGAAGCGTGTGTCCAGGAGAACGCGGTGGAATGTTGGGTCTTTGGTGCCGCAGATCTCATTTTCTGCCATGATCACCTGAGAGTCCAAGGTCAGCCACTGCCCCGGGCCCTCCTGACAGACAGAGACAGTCCAACAGAGAGTGTGACTTCAGGGCTCTGAGGTCAGATCACACAGCCACAGCCAGACACGGAAATAGACACCTGACACCTGACACAGCCATCATGACCCCATGACAAACAGTAATATCATAAGAGAGAGAGAGCATCCTCATGGGAGCCATGCAGCAGTATGATAAGACAGAGGGAGTGGGCTTGCCACGTCTCACTTTCATAGGGAGATGCAAAAGATCCCAGACCCAGAGGACGAGGGAAAGATAAACAGGAAGAAGGCGGCGTGACATGAGAAAATGGGAAGAAATTACACCCTCTCCTCTTCAAGTGTTTATTTCCAGAGAGTTTATTTATATAAGAAGGCCAACAATTGTACATGCCTAATTAAGACATGCCCAAACACAAAGGTTTTGTGAAAATAAACCCTCAACGGGACCTCATGTGACATTTTTCTTCCATGTAAAGTAACACACGTACACAGCGACTCACACATACACAGCTCAGATAATATATTGGGTGGATATAGTTGGTGTGCTCATGGGGGCTATGAAGATGCACCGGTTGGAAGGCTGCAGAGCCATCTATACCTCGTTGGACTGGCGAATGCTGCCGAGAGGAAGCCACAGGGTGCCCACCATGGTGTCCCAGATCAGCCCTTTGTCCCATATTTCAACCGTCAGGCCCAGGTCCAAGCGGTTAATCTCACTGAGGAAGACAGAGACAGGGGTAAGGAACATGTTCATGAGGGGAAAAAAGATACGGATTGCTTGTTTGGTTAGGATACGCCATCATGATAGTCTAGTGCAATGGTCAAAAATATCACAATGCGCCCGGGGAAAGGTTACTCGGTCAATGAATGCAAGGACTACGTGCGACTGGCCGTCATGATGTCTGCAGAGATGCGATATCACGCAAATATAATAAGCAATGAGTAAGAAAGAGGTGAAATATACATGTTTCCACAGAGACATCCCCAATAGACTGACAGAGCAGAGCTGGGGGATTTGGAGTAAATGTTCAGTCATTTGAAAGCCTTGCAAAAACCTGCCCTTCTAATAGAGCATGCAGTCTCTCGACTCTCTCTCTCTGGTGAGACTGTTCTCCTTGCCCACCTGAGACAGGGATGGACTTATCTCTCTAGGGATTACAAGATCAAAACATTACTGGTTCAAGATTCACAATGGCCCTGGCTAGTTTCATAACACTGGAGAGAGAAAGGAAAGATAGATAGATAACTAGAAGGATTGATAGTGATAAATAGATAGAGAGATACATAAATAGATAGAGAGATAGATAGAGAATTGGAAAGAGACAGTGAGAGAGAGAGATAGTGTTTGTGTGTGAGAGAGAGTGAAAAAGAGAAGAGAGCTGAGTGCTCTCTGAATCAGGGCCATTTGGGAGAGCCTGACACTACCCTCCAGGGTAACCCAAAGGTTGGGCCAGAATGACTCTGCATTTCCTCTCAACTGATAAATACCCCTCTGGATGATACAGCGCAGGGGCACTGCCATGTATAAGGAGCAGGAGGAAGAGGAGGAAGAAGAGGAGGAGGAAGAGGAGGAGGAAGACTCACAACATGAAGTCCTGCTCCCAACATGGCTGGCTGCCACGCACGGCAATGGTGGTGCTCTTGACATTCTGCACCTTCAGCGTCACGTAGGTGTTGAATTTTTCTGTGAAATCAACAAAACACAAACAAATGGTCAGGAGGTTTGGGCCAGGAGTGATGGGTAGATAAATGAACAACAGGGCATGTTTATGCCATCACATATTTGCAGAGGTTCTCCGCTGTTTTTTTTACCTTGAGGTCCATCAAGCTTGGCTTTCTTCACTGGAATACAGAAAGAGAGAGTGAGAGGGGAGAGAGAGAGAGAAACACATGAGATCATTTGGCAGGGGAAAAAAAGGAGTTGTTGAAACCACATCAGTTTTATTCATATCTAAAACTGACAGCCTGAAACAGATGTAGCGTTCAATCTGCCAGTGTTAGACTCAAGTGTCCTTTGGGACTGTCCTCTATTACTGCCAGAAGCAGCTATTCATCAAGAGTAATTCTGCTACATTACCTGAGCTCATGTTCCCTTACTAAATGTAATGAAGTTACTCTTAACCTATTCCACCAAAGTATGACTTCCTCCTTCAGCAATATAGTGGACAGACAGGCAGGGAAGGTGGCATTCATCTTGCCACACGAAGTAAAACATATTCAATGGATGAATGCCAAGATCTCAACAACAAAATGCGAACGAATGGGATGTGACATTCTAGTATTACACGTTCTGGGTTTCTGCCGATGGGAGCACCTTAGAATTTAGGGCCAAGATGCAAGATAATGAAAAATAATGAAAGGAAACAATAGCCTAGGACAATGAAGCCTCCAACAGGGTAGCATTTGCCAAAAATCTGCCTTGGTTGATGGCCATCATGGTTCTTCCTCTGGGGATGTCTGCAAGCGTGCTCTGCCACTTCCATAAGGAAAATTGAATGGCAGTATACACATAAAAGAAACACTTAGGCTGATTGTTATGGTGTCTATTTGGGGATCTCAACAGGTTCGTTCTGCCACTGTGACTTTTTAAAGCCCCTCTGACGTTGCCGGGGACATTCATAATTCATGAACGCAGGGCTCAGTTGAAGGCGAGCTTCCCCCCGTTAAGGCTCCATTAAAATTCAAAGCCCCTGTCCTAATCCTCTCCACCGCCTTCTCTGGCTTCAACCCAGCAGCTGTGATGGAAAAGCAGGCAGCATGTTGAT
Source organism: Sprattus sprattus (assembly GCF_963457725.1). Classification (NCBI taxonomy): domain Eukaryota; kingdom Metazoa; phylum Chordata; class Actinopteri; order Clupeiformes; family Clupeidae; genus Sprattus; species Sprattus sprattus. The sequence goes on along the minus strand of NC_137921.1, from coordinate 51,706,916 downwards.
CATCTTTGGTTTTTCGTGCACTAAATGAAGCCTACACAGGCTCCTTCCTTGGGCAATGCAAACAGAGCAAGCCTTTTATATATCTACTGGCGGCTAGCAGTGAGACGGGGCAGCTAGTTTACGGAATGGTCCAACTGCCTTCATGTTACCATGCCACTGGAGTGATGTGAATGTGACTTGATATGCACAAGAGAAGTTATTGCAGTGCTACTGAAGGGAATGTGATGGGAGTGTATGGTCTGAGCATCTAGGCGATGTCACACAGTTGCAGATTAAATGCTTGGGTGTCTGAGAGCAAACTGGAGATTGTCAGAGCGCTCCCACACCAATGTCATTCCCTGAGGTGCAGTTCAGATGAATGTGTTAAAAAAACAATGCGGACAACGAAACATAGGCATCATCTGATCGCAGTGCCCTCCATCACCCTGCAGATGTCAGGGTCCTCACTTCTACCTAGGTACCCCCCCTCTCTCCCTCTCTCTCTCTTTCTCTTGCCACTAACCCCGCCCACCACTGCCTGGATTCCCCCTCTCTCTCTCTCTCTCCCTCTCTCTCTCTCTCTCTCCCTCTCTCCCTCTCTCTCTCTTTCTCTTGCCACTAACCCCGCCCACCACTGCCTGGATTCCCCCTTTCTCTCTCCATCTATCCCTCTGCCTCTTTCATGCCTCCCTCCTTCACATGCTCCTTCTGCCATGTGGCTAGTGTGCACGTGTGCTGGTCTCTCCCCCTCCCGCTCCATTAATCTCAGTGTGCAGCCGAGCAAAGGCAGAGCGCACTGCATTCCCCCTCTAAAAATAACCACTTCACTGTGACAGAGAAGTATGGAAGGGGGCTGTCTGTGTGTGTGCGTACAGGGAAGGGGAGGGGGTCTATCTATCCGTGTGAGTATGAGGAAGTGCTGAAGGTTCTGTGTATTTGTGTAATAATAAAAGTGTGGTTTATATGTCTGGGGGGGGGGGGGGGGGGGGGGGGGCTATATGTTTGGGGAAGGTGGGTCTGTGTGTGTGTGTGTGTGTGTGTGTGTGTGTGTGTGTGTGTGTGTGTGTGTGTGTGTGTGTGTGTGTGTATGTTTGAGTAAGGTTGTACAAGGATTCAATCAGTATATATATTTGCGTGTGTCTGTCTGTATATGTGTGTATGTGTGTGTGCTTGTATTTTTGTGAATACTGAGCATGTCCTCTGTGTTTGAACAGAGGGGTCTGCTGAGAGCACTAAGGGACACTATTAAAACAGCTCCTGACTGATGACAGCTCATTACAAAATGCACATGTAAAAGTTAAAACACACACGCACACACACACACACATACACACACACACACGACCGGGAAAACCTTCTAGTGAGATCTTAGTCTGCAAATTAATTAGCTTTAGGGTCAATGTGGCAATATAAACTGGCTGAGGCACAGAGGTACTGCTCAGTGGCTTGTTTTCATAAAATCTCTCACACTCTCACATCACATTTCAAAGCACACACAGATCAGAAGGGGGAAGCCACAGCATCAGAAATGGTCTCCACTACAGACCAGTCATTAGACACAGCATCATAAATGGTCTCCACTACAGACCAGTCATTAGACACAGCATCATAAATGGTCTACACTACAGTCCAGTCATCAGACACAGCATCAGAAATGGTCAGAAATGGGTGAGAAAACTTTTTCTACATCCCACTCAAACTGAAATCCAACCCATGCACTGCTAAAATAAAGGAGTGTGATCAATGTCATTTCATTTCACCAAACACAATAAATTATGGCAGAAAATCGATAAAACGCCACCTGCATAATTCAACAAAACAAACAAAACATCCATTCACAGAGGGCGGTACGCTTTCAATTATTTATCAGGGGGAAAGGCTTAACTCACATCTATTGCACAACAGATGTAAATGAATGTAATGTAATATCGGCTATAATTGTATGAATAGCAGATCTCACAGCCTGTAGCAGTTAAGAGCAAAACATCATTAAGAAAACACTGAAAATGCTGTTAAATATCAGTGATGTTTGTGACTGCCATTAAATTAGCCAGCAAGAGAACAAACTCTACAAAACCCATTGCTTCATTTTTCATGGCTAATTCAGTCTAAGAAAAGAACAACTTCTGATGAAATATTATATATAACTTCTTTAAAAAAAATCAGACTTATTACTGCTGACTACTGAGATTCCGTGAAAATCCTACAACCACCACTGAAGCCATGCATATAATATCAATATCTTCAGCTCCTCTGAAACATGGCCTACCAACAAGAACTGCAATAAGAAACATGTAAACACAATCCCAATGTGGAACATAGAACTGATAGGAAAATAAGTTGCTGTTTTGGACCATGCTACAACATTTTAACAACGAACAATAAAACATCATGATTGATAAAGGCTCAGCTTAGACACCTGTTGTGAGGTGAGCCTGGGAAAGCTCAGTCATAGCGTATGCATGCCTCTCGGCTGTAACTCTGAAACATTAGGTCTATTGCATGCCATTAAAACAGGCTGCATTGAACTGTGCAACATGCTCCTACTTCTGTTATATTATCTAAGCACCAACCCACATGAAACTCTGGCTGGCACAAGAGCACACTAAACATGATTACAGGCCTGTAGCTCAGCAGAGACCGTGGCCAACTGTCTGTCTGCATCCTGGTAATGTGGGATACAGTCCACAGCCCCTTACATCTGTGCAGGCTGGATGCGTGAGCCTGCGAGGAGCCATCCCTGCCTTGACACACACCCACACACCCACTGTCACTTTCGGGTGCCAGGGTGAAGGGAAAGCACATCTCTGCCTACTTAGTTACAGAGTGGCGACAGACATGGTGCCATAGGGTGCAGGGGGAATATGTGGGTGTGCTGAGATCATGCGTGGTGAGGTTCACAGTATCTACAGCACGATCCAGAAAACTTTTTTTTTCCAATCAGCATTTTCTTGCTCTTTTGGGTAAATGGACCGGCACAAATGTATACAAAGTGGCAGCAGGGAGAGAGAATGAACTTCATAACCAGCTCATGAAAGTATGTTTGTAATTAGGAGGCATATTAGAAACGGCAGGAATCACAAAGCATATCTTCACATGACACATGCATTTGTGTGCAATATGGAAAGACTCTACACTGTGGTAATTATTTCATAGCAAATAAGTCTTATAAGTCTTAAAATATCATAGAAAACTACATGTAATGAGGTATTTAATTACGTTTGTAAAGAAGCTAATCAAATACATAGATAAATCAAAAGGACAATCATCTACTGATGCTTTGGAAGGCAGTCCCTGACAGGAGCGCCAAATATTCGCATCCAATCCTTTCTGGATAAAAGTGAACAGTAGAATAAAGATTAAAGCAAGGAAACCGTGATTGAAATTATTGTTTGTGACAGGAAGTGAAACGCACACAGCCTCTTCGCGTAAGGTCGGGATTGGGCTCAGCATACTCTCAGTTACCAAGGCTATCTTTGGAAGCTGAACTGCATCCACCGCTCAGCCGCGTCTCCAGACCGCTGCAAATGTGTAGGGGCTCGGGGCTGATAGATGCATTGATGACATACAATAGACTATATTGTGCATGTCAGTTATGTTCGTGTCGTGACATGTTGTGAATAAACGTTAACTGTTTTCTAATATTTACAGTGACATTAATGGTCGTCACTGCAAATTATCACATTACTGTCATTTGAATCGGCAAATGAGGGATGGGATTACAAGTAATAAATGGAATATCTGAATAAAACGGAATATCGGTAAAAAGAAACGGTGCCAACATGCAGAGTAAATTACAAATTGGTATCAGAGGACCCCCCCCCCCCCCCACTACAGTCACACACACCCTCTTTCAATAGTAGAAGTATGGTTCACTTACCTCCAACACACAGCAGTGACATCTCTTTCAATGACAACGAGTTCTGAAGGTTTTCCACTCCCGGCAAACCGCTGTCTGAAATGGGGATGTATTATCAGAGCAATATTGGTTCCCAAAGATTTACCGAAGAGCGCTTGGGGGGTTGATGCTGGCTTGTGCAATTCTTGGCTTTACAAGAGCAAAAAACACACACCGAGGAAAATAATACAGCTTGTCTATCGGGAAGTGTCTCCCTTTTTCGTCGCTCTCCCTGACTCTGTTATTTGGACAAACATTGAATTACTAGCTCCCTTTTCAGCTTTCCGCGAGCCGAGCTACAGCCATCTTGTTCAGCACCGCCGTTGTAAGGACAGTTACAAACGTGACGTCACGGTAAAGATGAACGGCAGAGCCCTGCTTGAAACAGCTGACCGAAGAAGCCTCTCCCTGTGTGGCCTTTAAACCTGTTCCTAAAAGCACCTTTACATTGAAACATACACATTTTTCAAGGTTAAATAAAAACGCATAATATTAGTATAAGGGGGTGCAACAATATAATTTAAGCCTAGGGCATCTGCTATTCTGATCTGATCTGATGGACTGACTCGGTTATAGGCCTATTGACATCGCTGTATCAGTTGAAATGCATTATAAATAATTATATAATAAACATGCTTAGCCATAGAACAGAAAAAAAATCAGCTTTGCATTATTCGTCGTCGGCAAATATTTCCTTCCAACTAGCCTACTGTAGGCCTGTGTTCGGAATCTGGGTCACCTTAAGCCTGAAATATCCAGTTGTTTCTTTGGGTTACTATGAATTTCAAACATTATCGACTTCACTGCTCAGACAGCTTCCTGAATCTGTCACGAAGATGGCAAATTTGCTCTTTAGTATTTACTTGACAGACACTGCCCTCTAGTGGGAAATCGTCCTCCTGTATGTTGCCACGACACAACAAAATTATTCTTTAAAATGATCAGTCATAAAAGATATATAGGCCTACACATATCTCTATTAATTCAAGTAAGGTGGGACAAAATCCCCCCTTCCCAATAGAATGGAAATTGTATTGGTCCTAACTGAGAAAACTACAAGCCAAATGCATTATCAAAACATTTTTATCATCTAAGTGTGATCCAAATAACAACACAAAAACAATAATAACAATTATTATAATCATACCTGCACACGGAGGACTATGGGAATCAAACCCATGGTGGGATTTCTCATTCATTAAAACTGAAAGGTCATTTGCAAATTAGATGCCCTCTGGTGGAAGCCAATTATAGCCCTATGCATCGTGATATTACCCAAACCCCATAATGTGCTCCCTTTCCATATTAAATTAACACTGGCATCTAGAAGCGGAAGGTACTTGAGGATTAGGGAATTTTCAGCTTGGCCATAAGGAAGCATCAACGAAACAAGTTACTGTGTCCACGTTCTCCTTTATGGTAGGCCAACCTCAAAGCTCCTCCGATCTGTGGCCAAGAATAAATTCCGACAGTTAAAAAGACGTGTGTGTTTATGTGCACCTCTGTGTGTATTGATGTGGGCTCATGGATCGTGTGTTTCCCCATGCCAGCAGGCTCACAGTAGCAACTAATAAATCATCAGCAGTTTGCACCAAGGGCTGTCGAAAGACTATTTACTAATGTAAGTTTGCATCTCCTCTGTCTTCACAATGGACGTTAGTTTATCCTCTCCTTCTCTTATTAATCAGTGCCGACTTTTAAACATTTATATTGAAAATTCCATATAGCACACAAATGCATGTGCTTTGTGATTCTTGCTTTCTAGTATATACTAGTATAGTATGCCTATCTAGTATACATTTTCTAGTGCCTAGTACCCACACTCAGGAACGGACATGCTGGCTAGCATTACATTTCTGCCCCATAGACGAGGCTTGTTGAAAACATTAAATCTAGCGCACAAGATCTTTAGCTTTCTAATATTACCTCGTTAAAAATGTCTGTTTCTTGACTGGTATGAATGCAGTGTGTCAGCTACAGTTTTTAAAGAATTAACACGTTAAAACATACAAGATCACACGTAAGAGCGCCATCCGGCAGTTTTTTCATTTTCTCTTCGACTCTGGTTCTGGTATCAATCATGACTTTCCTGAACTGTTGCCTATTGCTTTCATATCGTAACGATGAGTAGGACTAGTCCGGCGCAATCCAAACAACCCACAGGGAGCGAGTAGGTGGCACCACAGTCCTTTGTTATTATTTCGATATTCTTTTAGCCCATACTGGTTTAATGGTGAAGTAGTCAGAAAGATAGAAAAGCAGAATAGTATTATCTATTTGAATGCATTTTATGTATTTATTTTTCACTTGGTGCCACTCGCAAAGCGCGTGACCTGCGTGTACGTAGTTAAGCCGTGCATCACCTGACAGGAATGATGGATGAGCCGAAAGTTTCAAGCTGAATCAGCACATCTGGTGAATAGCAGGTCATTGCTCACTGAACTGAAATTGGGTCACAAAGCAAGGCTAGCTGTAAAAATCGAAGAATGAGGAAACCATGATAAAAAAGTATCACACCTAATATTATTTGCAGGGGCGTAAAGCCTCAAGGAACTGGCACAACATGATATTTCTATCAGTAGTGATGCCTTAAGAAATGCAATTGACTGAAGGGCATATCATTCTCGCACATATACATGTTGCTTTATCGCTAAACAGTGTTATTTTCATTAATTTCATTCAGTAATATTTTAATTATTTTGTAAGGTATTTGGTATAAAGTTCTCTCAGTACCCCTAATAATTAAATCTCAGTCATTTTACCCAAAGATGTTATAATAGCAGGATAACTCAGTAATTCTGTGTAATAAATGTATGTGACAAAAAAAAACAGCATTTCATTTTTATTGAAACAAAAACTTCCTCTTGCATATACGTAACAAATAATCAGCAGTATGACATAATTTGTTAACAAGAATCTGTATCTCATTTTATATTTCCTTTAGTGGAGACAGTTCAAACAGAATGAAATATCATACAAACAACTTAATAAACTCCTCAAAAACTTCGACATGGATATAACGTAATGTTTAATCACATCATATTTTAGCTGGAGACCACCAACTAAACTGCCAAGTCACCTCACATCTTCTCACTGTGAAAAAAAAAACAGACAAAATATTAAGAATGATAAATATACTGTCAGTATGCATACACATAAATAGATGAATGGGTATATCCATCAATGTCACTACTGTTAGAGTAAATCACTCATAATCAACCACACTAGTGGATTTCACCAAACACTGAATAAGTCAAGTCAAGACATATTTATTTATAAGGCACATTTAAAAACAACTGATGTTGACCAAAGTTGTACAATTAAATCACAAAAAAATATCAAAACAAATAGAATAGGCAACGCATTCATATGATATTGATCTCTTACCTATCTAAGTGGGCGAGGACATCCTGCAGCTTGATCAATAAGGCACGGTGCTCATTGGGACTGTTCTCAAGCACGTTACTCAGGCGACTCAGGTAAGAGTCCAGTGTGCCGACTGAGGGAGTCTCACCTGTACCTGAGTATGTGTCAATGGGCAGAGAAGACTTATGTGATTTAAAGACAGCTTACATAGACAAGTACAGCACACCAGAAAAGCACATCCCCCATACATATCTGAACTTGTGATGCATTAACTCAAGCAGTTTTAAATTGTCTTGATTGAGTTGATTAAAGTACAGAATATTGTGACTGAGGTGTCCAGGATTATTAGGTTTAGGTTTAGCATTAGGTTTAAAAAAAAAATTATACAGAAACTGAAGCAGTGGTAATAGTGTGGGTGGAGGTGAGTGCTAACTACAACTATCACTAACAAGACAATTTAATTATCTATGGCAGATTATGGTACTGGCGTCCTGTGAGATAGAAGTATCTAGTTATTGTGTGAGCTCCCTAAATACTAACGCAAGAAATGAAACATATCCAGTATAGCACTGAAATTCTACTGGAGCAGGGCTGTGTACAGCAAGCTGAGAGGAAGAAAAGGCCCCTGGGGAAGCTCACAGACCTGGGAGGGGCACGCCGGAGAGGCTGCTGACGAGGGTCTGTTTGAGGGCCAGCAGGTGCCTCTGCAGGGACTGGGTTCGCTGCTCGTCCTGTCCCAGCTCAGCCTCCAGGCGCTCTTTGGCGCCGTACATGTTGGCGATGTGCTTCTGCAGCACTGCGTTCTGCTCCTCAAACTCCACGTTAGCCTTGCGTAGCCGCCGCAGCTCTGCCTCCCGGGCTGCAAATAGGAAGAGAAGAGAAGAGGGTGAGGGAAGTGTGTCTGTGGTATTAGAAAATGGGAAAAAGTACTATTAGAGATGCAATTACCCTAAAATGAGGTGTCTTCCTACCTTTATTTTGATCTAAGAACTCCTCCGTGAAGATAGGGATATCAAATCCGTTCGAAAAATCTGAAGACTAGTGAAAAAATAAAAAGAATACAAAATTAGTTAATTACTACAAAAAGATGCCCATCTTTCAATATTACGACAGATTGTTCTAGAAGATACATATGACATAAACAGATATGAATACATGCCTTTAACCCTCCTTGTCCAGAGCTGTTGGAATTGATTATTACTGATGATAACTCCTCTGTAAACACAGAAACAGTTGTGTTATGTAAGAGAGCAAGATTTCCTTCTTATCCCTTCTACTCAGTATCTGACATGCTAAAAGTTGAAACACATATTTGAAGAGGTGCTTGGTCATCCAAAACAGGTTGGTGTCACAAGAATAAGGCCATGATACATCTGACCCTCAATCCATGACAAACATTTGGGTGTGAACTCACTAAAAGCACAATATATTATACTTTATATATATATATTCACACACACACACACACACACACACACACACACACACACACACACACACACACACTCACACACACACACACACAATATTATTAGGTCAAACAGAGGGCAGAATCATAGATTTATCCCAGAGTAGAAGGAGCTCTAAAAATCAGTTCTCATTAAAGAAAAACTATAAACAGAGCTTCTATGACTTCAACTGTCTCACAAAGGGTTGGCTGTGAGGAAACAAGATGATTTCAGAGCACCAGACAAGTGAATGGACAGTTCCAAGAGGACAAAATAAGCCAAAGTGATGTTTGATTGTGCAGGAAAAGACTATTGAGCAAAAGATCTCCCCTACAGAAAATAAGGTCAATGGAACAGTGAAAGTGAACTAGGAGGATGGAAAGGAGATGGATAAGCAGTTAAAAGGCCACAGTACTCAAACTGTGCAGCCTTGGCTGTGAGCTCTGTGCAACCATCAGTCCAGAACCCTCCTTTGTCTGGCTCCTGAGATCGACGGCATTGACACACACACGGTCACAGGTACAACACAAGCAAGGTGGGAATTGGTCCTTCTGAGCCACATTGGTAACTTGACAATCACCTGAGATTCAGGTTGTTACAAACCTGTTGCTGAACTGACAGAACGTAGGGAACCACTTTGCTGTATTGGATAGCTTAAAGTTCTACATTCTCGCGTGTTGACGTGGTCACAGTGTGCAGCTGTGTTTACTTTGTCGTTTGGCAATTAGATGCAACGCCATGAAATGTAAACACACTTTAGCTACGTCATTCAAGTTGTCACAGAAACTACAGATCATGTTCTATTCTGACGTTTTGTCTCTGGTACAGGACTATCAAAGCCTACAGTGCCAAGGAAGAAACAAGCAAGAAACTTTCTTCTTTAAAGGCTATAATCTCAGGAGAAGATTCAACAGCTTCTGGGTGCACAAAATCCTGGATATCAGCACAAGAAAAATCAAGATCCATTGCCAAGATTTCTGTAGTTATGCTGACAATACAAACAAAGAAAGTGCTTGATGGCATCTTAGATGCAAACTGTGTGAAAGTGGAATCAGGGAAAGGGTTAATAGAAGACTTTAACCCTGTGGTGTTTGTAAGGTTTCAATCTTTAATCTTAAACCTTCACTTTGGTGATTGTAAGGGTTCAGCAAAAACCTCATGTGTTTTTTTTTAACAAAAGCCCGTATTGCTGCTTTAAATATGTAATATCAATAAACATTGTGTTCAAACTAAAAATGCTTTTAGGACCACAGCAATGCTGCAATTCCTAAAGGCCCATAAAAAAGGTAACTTTCTTTTTGAATAAAGTCTAGTTCTGCATCTTGTTTCTAAGTGTTGTCACACATATGCAGTAAATAAAAGGCTCCTGACCTCTCTTTATCTTCTTGTCCTGAACTTTAGCTGTGGTTATTTGGTAAGCCTCACTCTGCTGGTATTCTCGTAGTTCTCGAGCATACTGCACTTTCTCCCGCTCAGCCTCATCCAGGAAGCGCTAGGAAACACATGAAACACATAGCAACTCACACACCATTTCGAAGATATGTTATATAACAGATGTTAAATAGTTATATAACATATGTAATATAACTAGATAATTTCCACTAACTGAAAGCGAGATTATTTTACGTGTGTGTGAGCAGCCGCTGTACCTGCTTGTCATGAGGGACCAGTCGGCTCCACTCTGCGCCCAGCCTCTTTGTGATCTCTGGGAATGGCAGGTCCGGGTGCAAGGCACGGATCTGTTCCCGGCGTTCGTTCAGGAAGCGCACATAGCCTGTAACTGGGGCCTTGGGGCCGTTGGGCAGCACCTTCTTTCTCTTCTTTCCTTTGGGCCAGCCACGCTTTTTCACAGGCTGAACTGAGGACATCGTCACAGTATTCTGTATGGATAGAAACAGAAGGTGTCAAAATATGTGAAAAAGATTGTAGTAGGGACAAATTATAGGGAAAAAGTCCTGGTAGAAGGGTTGTCAAAAAAGTGCAATACACATGTTCTTAAAATACCTGTTCCCATTCCCATTTACAATGCATGGCATAAATACATCCAGAGTGTTTAGGAGGACATCTAAAATGTCCAAAGCTTTAGGAGCTATGCACTTAGTAGTTCCTAGTAACTGATGTGTGGGAGAAAGTGGAATATTAGATTATCAAAAGTCAATTGTTACCTCCTCATGTGCTGATTCTGAAGGATGATGGGTACCTCTGTGCCCAGGCGCATCACTCACTTCCTGCTTCACACCCATGGCATGGAATCTTCCAGTGCTACTTCAGCAACAAATAACACGGAACGTCAGGAAAAGGCAATCAATTGACATGACTTAGCAGGTTTCTCTTTCATTGATGTACTTACTCATGCTGGTGGTGTTTCGTGTTCTGTGACATCTCCGAATAAGGGCACCAGATAACCTAAAGGAAATACATGTTTTAATGCATGTTCTTTTACATGTTATGTTATTTCAGTTTATCATCTGTCAGCAACAACAACATGTACGCCTACAAGAAAAACATGATCACAGACGTTGGCCAACATTTTGTGGTCTGGATTCATCATTTCTGCACTGCACGTCAGGTTTTACCGTCATCTTAGAAAACGAAAGCTCGAATCGACAGCATCAAAATCACACTCGCTTTCCCCTGTGCAAGTACCAAAGCTCAATTATCTATCTCTAGCTGGACAACAGAACTGTTCACTTATACAAGGCTAACGTTAGATGCAGGTTAGATGCTTAAATGTTCCTGGTTAGCTTCCGACTCTGAAACAAAGAGATATAAATTTCGAACTACAGCTTACGAAATGAAGAAAGGTATTAGTTTGACATGGCTATTTCCATACCGTTATATTTTTTTCTCCAAATATTTCTTCCAGTATCGGAGCTTTCTAATATTTAGTAAGAAAACTTTGACTGATTGTAATTATGAACACATAGCTCATCTTCTTCTTCTGTTAAGAGGAATTTATAATACACTGTGTCTAAAATCTGGAGATGTTTACTGCCACCTATTGTTTTCGGAGTAGAAATACCCCTTCCTTTGGAAATAGTGGAACGACCCGAGAAAGCAAAGTGAAAGCAAAATGACCAGATCGCAATTGTTTTGCATTTATACATATCTGTCGTTAAACTTCACATCACATGGTTATTTTAAGTAGCCTATGTGTAATTGTATTACATTTAGTATTTTGTCACACAACCTACCTATAGGAGTTTTGGACAAGCCAGTCTGCTCCATTATTTAATTATTATACAATTATTAACATTATAACCTATTAGTTTTGTGAATCTATAGGACTGTGACAGTTTTTTCCAGGAAAGTGATCAAATATGCATGTTTTAAGGGCTGTCTTTAAGCTATGGGTTAGGGCGTCATTGGGCCACAAGTCACTGGATACAATTACGCATCATATCTTATCAGCCTTATGTTAAGTTTCAGTGGGTCACTGCTCACTTCAGACCAGTTTAAACCCCCCGTAATAGTGTAATTGGCCCACTTGTTAGAGTCTTTTAAAAATACATATGGGTTGAATTACATTTAAAAAAAAAAGTAGGCCTATGAAAGTGAATTGTCTGTCTGGAGTTGAAGTAATGTTTGGAATGTGTCTTGGCCGTAGGCCTACTACTCTGGACTCATTAAACTAAGTGCAGCCTTATAAAAATCCAAAATTAATACGGTGGAATAAATGGTATGTATTGAAAATACATAAATGAAAGTGAGATTTTTTTTTTAAATCAAGCTTTTTCTTTTCAGAAATACTGCCAACTTAATGCTGCCCTCTCTTTCGAGTCAAGCGTTTCATGTATCGTGTTTGAGGGTATGCGCCGTTGTGTGTATTTATTCAAGCAAAGCCTGCGGTGTTCATCATCCAAGATGGCTGCGGGTGAAAACAGTAACAGAGCGCCATGCCTAAATTTTCCAAACTGCGGACCTTTGGGTAATGCTCAGCCGAGCAACAGTGCCCATTCTTCGCCCACAAGCAACGGGGGTTCGATGGGATCCACTGATGGTGCGTCTAGGGCAGCGGGGAACGCAAACACCCATTCAGGCCCTGACGCAAGTGGAGGCGCCGATGTTGCAGTACGAGCTTCGCCGATTACACAGAACTCTCGGCGGCAGTCAGCTAGTCAAAACGCTATGGCTGCGCTTGCGCCAACAGCCGTTGGAGGAACACCAGCCTCTGCATCAAATATGACGGCTACATCAGCCGCCACAGCATCCTCAGTGGATACGTCCGCAAGTTTGTCCTCGGTTGTCAACAGCACCGCATCCTCTGCGTCTGTGCTGGTTTTTCGTGAGCCTGTTTACAACTGGCAGGCCACAAAAAGTACAGTCAAGGAAAGGTTTGCTTTCTTGTTCAACAACGAGGTCCTCAGTGACGTCCATTTTTTGGTTGGGAAAGGAATGGGAGTGCAGCGAATACCAGCGCACAGGTAGGCAGTATATACAGTTGACGTTAACGAAACACTGTAACGAATGCTTGCAGTAGAATTTCGATGCGTTAGTTGGCCCGTGAGACTGTAAGCTTTCTAGCTTCATTAATGATGCCATGTCTGTTTGCAAACGAACATAGCCCATTTAACGCATTTCCATTATGCATGCTTAGGACCTTCATGACGGGAATTTCTCTTAATGTGTCAGCTGTTTCATTATGTCAGGGCTTGTTACATTTCTTATGTATGTTATTTTAGGATGTAGGTCAACAAGACTCAAGTCGTCGCCGAAGGAACGATTGTGATTAGCCTGGTCATTATTTGACCCTGATTAGTCTCATCTAATGTCTCGACAGATTTGCTCTCGCCGTGGGAAGTGCAGTATTTGATGCCATGTTCAACGGAGGCATGGCCACCACGTCGACGGAGATTGAGCTTCCCGATGTAGAACCAGCTGCGTTTCTCGCCCTTCTGAAGTAAGGGCATTACAATGCCTTGCTGGTTCGGGGGTGTCTTGGTGTTTGAAATATCCCTATCTGCGGCTCTCTGCAAAGTCCTGTAATGTCCTTCATATGTCCTCAATCTTTTGTGCTCCTGCGGTGAAGCAGAGTTTACAACACCCTTTGCTAAATTGCAGTTTGGTGCGACATTTACAAAACAAAAAAAGCCTCAAGGTTACGTTGGGTTTTCACTTGTAAGTGATGTATCACTAAAATGATTCAATTCACGCCCCAGGTTCCTGTATTCTGATGAGGTACAGATAGGTCCAGAGACGGTAATGACAACTCTGTACACGGCCAAGAAGTATGCAGTGCCCGCATTAGAGGCGCACTGTGTAGAGTTTCTGAAGAAGAATCTACGAGCAGACAACGCTTTCATGTTACTAACGCAGGTGGGCCATGCGCTGTATAGACCGATACATTACACTGTGGTTGATATTTCTTTCTATTTTCGTATAGTTTAGGTTTCCACTCAAAGAAGTTACTGTGTGTTATGTTTGATAAGTTCAATGATGGGAGAAATCACTGTGTTGTAAATGTCATCATCTATTTTTAGGCAAGACTGTTTGATGAGCCCCAGCTGGCCAGCTTGTGCCTGGAGAACATTGACAAGAACACTGCGGATGCCCTTGCTGCTGAAGGCTTTACTGACATTGACCTCGGTACATATCATACTGTGTAGCAGGTAGTGTTAAGGTAGTGTTAGTGGTCCCTGTACAGTAAGGATGTCATTTTGATTCAGCAAGATAATGTTTTCCAATATGATGGTATGTTCTCCATCTTGACTGTTTCAGATACTCTCAATACATTTGTCAGGATCTGTAAAAGCTGAATCAGAGAGCCAGGATGCATAGAGTGTGCAAGGATAGTAGGATACCTTGTTGGATCAGGCCCTTCGAATTGTCATCATTGGTCTATCAGCATGTTTGTTCACTGACAAAAAACTGCTATCTGTATTGTCATTAATCTAAAGGTTAACCTCAAGTCCATCAACCAAAAATATATCTTAGGGCTGATCTTAATAAGTACCAGAAAAGAGTCTTAAGTTGTACATCATACCTGAGCATGTTTGGGGTCAGATATGAGAAACACCTACAACATTTCTCTCTCATCACAGACACCCTTGTAGCGGTTCTAGAGCGGGACACCCTGGGGGTCCGGGAGGTGCGTCTGTTTGCGGCCGCCGTGCGCTGGGCTGAGGCAGAAACCCAGCGTCAGCAGTTCCAGCCCACCCCAGAGAACAAGCGGCGGGTCCTTGGCAAGGCCTTGTCTCTCATTCGGTTCCCTCTTATGACCATAGAGGAGTTTGCTGCAGGTAGTGTCAATCACCTGCTTACCCCCATGGTCAAACAGCCGGCATTCCTGTCTTTATTTTCTTTCTTTCTTTTGTGTAAACCTCACCTATTAATGTGTAAGTTGACTGAAAAGGAGCATTCGTCATTTTTAATCTTTTTTTAATGTTTTTTTTAACTGTTTTCATGCTCTCTACCATTTTTGTATCTGTTATTTTTTCTATATAGTCCTTTATCTGTCGATGTGTAAAGCCATTTGAATGAACAATATGTATGCTTGAGCTATATAAATAAACCTGCCTTGCCTTACTGAAATGCATTTTCTGCCTATCAGGTCCTGCTCAGTCGGGCATCTTAACAGATCGGGAGGTGGTTAGTCTGTTCCTGCACTTCACCGTGAACCCTAAGCCTCACGTGGACTTCATCGACCGACCACGCTGCTGCCTGCGGGGCAAAGAATGTAGCATCACACGCTTTGGCCAGGTAGAGAGCCGCTGGGGATACAGTGGGACCAGTGACCGGATCAGGTGAGTTTTTCATTTCTGTTTAATGTTTCATTTCTAGAAGATGATTATTTAAAATGCATATACATTCATGGATGTCTTCATGTCTGATGCAGTTTTTGCAGCTTATCAGTAACCATTCAAGCACTCTTTCTCTTTAAAACATAACAAATAAATCAAATCTGACATGGAGATACACCTGCTGAGTGTGTTGTAATCCAATGATGTACAAACTGCTCTCCAAACAATCATTAAGGTTCTCGGTGAATCGCAGAATATTTGTAGTGGGATTTGGCCTCTACGGATCTATACACGGCCCTACTGATTATCAAGTGAACATTCAGGTACGATTTGACACCCACTGTTATGTATACCCGACGAAACCATGAAGTCTTCGTTCGTTTATCATGTCTTTTGCTTTGTCATTTGTTTTACTGCATTTTGATTGATGAGTTCCATTTCAACGTAGATCATTCACACCGACAGCAACACAGTGCTTGGCCAGAATGACACTGGTTTTAGCTGCGATGGGTCTCCGAGCACCTTCCGAGTTATGTTCAAGGAACCTGTGGAGATCCTCCCTAGTGTCAACTACATCGCCTGTGCCACCCTCAAGGTACAAGGCGTCTATCCAACTAACTTTTATCCCAGTACAATAATAAAAAGAGTACCTTGAGTCATCTTTGGGTCAAAAGGGTTTCTTATACTTTTCAGTTATAATATTGCTTAATGCTTGTGTTAGTTGTAATTCTAATACTGTTTTGACTTCTCTGACCCAGGGACCAGACTCACACTATGGTACCAAAGGTATGCGTAAAGTCACCCATGAAGCCCCAGCCACTGGCACCAAGACCTGCTTCACATTCTGCTATGCTGCAGGCAACAATAACGGAACATCAGTGGAGGACGGGCAGATCCCAGAGGTCATCTTTTATACATAATGTTGGATTAACTGTTCTTTAAGGAATAACAATTCATTCACCATCATGCTATAATTCGATGTACTTCAGGCCTCCCAGGAGTGATCAGTGACCAAAAAAGTATTTAATTTCTTTTGTACTCTGCATTGATTTTCTTGCTACGTCCTCTGCAGAGCATGATTTGAAGAGCCCAGTTTGAATACAGATGCTGCTGTTTACGTTTGGCTAGATCCTGAAGTTGCAGTTACAACTGCCGATTTATTTTAGAAAGTAGACACAGTATGAACAGAAGAAAACCGCAATTACCATCGCTTAAGATATCACAAGGTGACGAGCAAACTATTTGGTAGTACAAGCCGAATACCGTTTTGCCTTCAGTTCAGAGGTGATATAATACTTTGAATGATAGCACTTAAGTCCCAACATGAAACTTAAAATCAATTCCAACTACTACTTGGAAGTCAATGTTCCAGTTTCATTGGATGCACTGATGCACTTTTGGGGAAGTCTGTCTTGGAAAGCCATGCATGTTATGGCATAACCATGCAGGAAAATACCATGATATTTTCACTGTTGTTTGCATTATAAAGTAAATGTGGCATACCTCTCCAAAGACCCCGCATCAGGAATGTTGACACAACAAATCTGTCAGATCAGGATTGTGGGCTGTTCTGCTGATGGTTGTTTGCACAGGACATCTTGGACCAGATCATTTGGCCACTTTGTTGTGCTGAGTACTTTTAAACACTCTTGCTCATTCAGATCTATGTATTGAGCTTGTTGATCATGTACTTAAGGAAGGTGAACTGAGATGTTAGGTGTCGGGGAAACTGAATGTAAATTACCTACTTGCCAATGTACGCGTTACTGCTGGTACTTTATACATTTTGAATTTAGTTTATGTGAGCACCTGTAAATAAACATGTTTGCATACATGGATTCAAAACTACCAAAGTAATACTGTTAAATTCTTTGGACCACATCTGGTGTGATTTAAAAATGGAAGTGTACAATTTCATGGAATTTACATGACAAAATAAAAGATCAAAAAGCTCTGTGGCTGTCTTTTCCAGTTGCTGACTTAAAACCCAAAGCCATGAATTTGCTGAGGCAAATTGGTTTATTGAATGCTTTACTCAACATGTCAAGGATGCCCGACCCATGAGCACTGAAGATTCCCTTCAAGAAATCCAACACAAGATGCATATAGATTCAGCAGTGTCCATGAAGTCACGTTTCCTTCAGATCTTTCCCAACAAAACAAACCCTCTAAAACTAGGCACATGGTCCAAGTTTGACTGTAGGCGGTCAAGTGCAATGCTACTTTAAACTCCAATGATGTTCAAGAGTCATTCAATTTTTATTTTCCTTTATTTATGTTTTACATTTGTCATGTGGAGATACTTAAATCATTATTTGACCATATTTGACCATAGTTTTGGCAAAACCTTAGTGATTGTGTGGTAATCTGTACAGTCCAGTCCCTCAGAGCAGAGGGGGAAGGGGGCTTGTGGGAGTCAAAGGGACAGGCTCTACAATTTGTCCAAGTAGTTGTCCAACGCAGGGATACCCTCCTTAAGACCCTTGCGCTTACGGGTTTCGGCAACAACTTGGCATGGCTTGGAAGCGGCCTCGAAGGGATCTCCAGGGAGTTGCTGCCAGTGGTCAAACACGCACTGGGGGAAGGCCTGGCCACCGGTGTTGGAGCGCAAATCAGCTGTGAAGCCTTGGAGAAAAAGAAAAAAAAAAGAGGAATATTAATGGCCATTGCTAAGATGGAGATGAAGCAACACAGGTCAGCTGGTAAGGTTCTGTGCTTACCGAAGGACTCGTTTACAGGCAGGTAAGCCTTCACTTGCCACATGGGTGTTCCCATTACATGGGCCTCCTCAAACACATGCCCACGTTTCCTGTTCAGCACACCATAGATGCCACCTACCACCTGCTCAGGACACTGAAGAGAAGGGGGGGGAAACAAGGTCAGTCAGTCATATAAAAGTCATTACCATACAACTTGGCAGATCATTTTGTTTAAACCTTTCAGTATTTCACTTGTACAGGCGTTTTGACCAACATGTATCCTAGGTGTCAAACCCACCCACCTTTGCGTTAGCACCGTGCTGTACCAGTACATTTACATTTAGTCATTATGAAGGCACCTTTATCCAAATCATGTACAAGAACGAAAACAATCGCGCTACAAGCAATAGAGGCCTAGTGTAACAATAAACGCTTTTTTTAAATAATAGAAAGGAAAAAAACTAAAACATGCAGGAATGCAACTACTCTAAGTGCAAGTAAAATACTAGAAGTAGGAAAGGGTGCTCTCTAAAGAGTTGGGTCTCCAAGAGCTTCTGAAAGGTAGAGTACAGTCCAGTACAAGTGGGCAACAGCAAACATAATGAAGATCAGGAGGTGAGGAGTACCTGGATCTCCACCAGGTAGATGGGCTCCATGAGCCTGGGTGCAGCGGTTAGCTGGGAAGCGTAGATCACTCTACGGGCTGTGGGAATGATCTGGCCACCACCACGATGGATGGCATCAGCATGCAGGGTCACGTCATGGACATCGAAGCGGATGGCACGCATGTTCTCCTCACACAACACACCCTAAGAGGAGAAACACCAGTTCATTACAGGTCAGACAAGTCAAGCTTACTGGAGTCTAGGTACTCAAGCCTGCTTACAAGACTAGTCACATACAAAACTGTTTACACAGCTGTGCCCATCAGACAGAGTACTCTCATCACTGAACAATCAGGTCAAAGTGAAGATTGTTTAAGTCATCATAAGTCATTTGCAAAACTCTTAAAGGAAATGGCAGACAAAATAGGATGACAACACTTTGAGCCTTAGGCATGTTCTCCTCACACAACACACCCTAAGAGGAGAAACACCAGTTCATTACAGGTCAGACAAGTCAAGCTTACTGGAGTCTAGACTGGAAAAGACAGAGGATGTATTCATACCTCCTTGGATGCCCACTGGAATCCAGCCACCACGCTGTCCTTGATCTCATTGAGGTACTGCACTCCCTTGGTCACATCTACCAGCATGTTTGGTCCAGTACCGTCGGGTCCGAAGCACCAGATCTTACGGGCCTCAGTGATATCCCATTCATACTTATCACACAGGTAGCGGGCACGGGTCTTCATATCCTGTCTGTCAGTGACTTCGCCCTTGTCGATGTCTTCAGCCAAGCCTTCAGACAAGGGACGGGCCTTCATGTACAGACGGTTGTGCTTGTTAGGGGACTTGGACAGGCATACCACATCAGACTCCTCACTCACAGTCTCTCTGTAGGACACAACTGGGTCAGATTTCTGTCAGAGAGAAAAAAAAAAATGTCAATTCAGTGTAGGACAAGTCATATTTTTTTTTTTTCATAATTATGTTTAGTCACAAGAAAATGCAAGAGATCACAAAAGACAAGCCTGTTCTTGATCTGACCTTGATTGGAATGCAAGCGTGGTCCTCTTCCAGATCCTTCAGGCAGATCTCCAAATGCAGCTCTCCAGCGCCAGCAATGATGTGTTCACCAGACTCCTCAATAATGCACTGCACCATGGGATCAGACTTGGCCAGACGCTTCAGGCCCTCCACCAACTTGGGCAGATCAGCGGGGTTCTTGGCCTCAACAGCAATCCTCACGACAGGGCTGACGCTGAACTTCATCACCTTCATGTTGTGGGCCTGCTCATAAGTGGTAATGGTCCCGGTCTTAACCAAATACGTGTCCACGCCTACCAGCCCAGCAATGTTCCCGCATGGCACCTCATCGATGGTCTCGGTATAGCGACCCATCATCAGAACGGTCCTTGAGGCAGGAGGAAATCAACCCAAAGTGAGTCAGGTGCTTATATTGGATGTTACACAATCTCAAACTCAGTTAACTTAAAACTTGCCACCCCACAAAACTGAAGATGACAGGCTCACCTCTGAATTGGTTTCAGGTAAAGGTCCTCTTTCTTCCCAGGGGAAAAGTTTGGTCCCATAATGCGCACCTTCTGACCAGAGGACACAATGCCAGAGAAGACACGGCCAAAGGCATAGAAACGACCCTTGTCATTGGTGGGCACCATCTTGGAAATGTACATCATAAGAGGAGCTTTGGGGTCGCAGTTCTTGATTCCTGAAAAAATGAAACAAATCTTAACCAACTACTTAAACCATTTTAGAAATCAGTTTAGAAAGTTGCTTCAAGACATTTTACCAGGTCCAAAGGGGCCACTGAGACCTCTTACCCATGGCTGCTTCATCATCACCAGGTCCTTCGTAGAGCAGTTCACAGCGGTACCTCTGGGCGGTAACGGGAGATGGCAGGTGGATGGTGATCATCTGAAGCAGGGCTTCACCGGCAGGCAGCCAGCGACGCATCACAGCCTTCAGCAGGGGCTTGCCCTCCTTGTCCTTGTCCTCATTATCCAGCTTGATGTCCAGCTTTTCGAGCATCTTGGCAGTCTCCTCTTTCTTGAAGTTCATGATGGCATCGAACATCTGCAAGCAACAGGGTTATGGACCTTTAGAGTGCAGTTATGACGAGCAGTCTAGGTACTCAAGCCTGCTTACAAGACTAGTCACATACAAAACTGTTTACACAGCTGTGCCCATCAGACAGAGTACTCTCATCACTGAACAATCAGGTCAAAGTGAAGATTGTTTAAGTCATCATAAGTCATTTGCAAAACTCTTAAAGGAAATGGCAGACAAAAATAGGATGACAACACTTTGAGCCTTACCTTGAAGATGGGGTCAAGGACAAGCTGGGCGAAGGTACGGGGCAGCATTGTGCCATCGGGTCCCTTGGCAGCCTTGCTGAACTTGCCAGCAGCAGGGTCGAAGAACCTGAGGGAAACCCAATCAAAACCCTTCAGCAAGACTCAGTATTAGGTTCAATACCACTCCACCCATCAAGTAGAGATCAAGCACCTTCATATCCATTACTTTAATGATGGCAAAGGAATAGGTAAGGACAGGAATTTGAATGGTTTTAGCCTAAAGTAGAGTTATAGGCCAACCTTATAGGCTCATTAAAACTGTAGTACAATACTTACTTATTACCCCACAGCTTCTTCATCATTTCCTCTACCTTCTTGCAGCGCTCTGCTGGTGTCAATTGAGCAGCATCACCCTTAGCTGCAAACTTGGACACATACATCTCAGCAAACTGTTTCAGGGTGAAAGCCCAGCCATGGAGTCCAGAACCAAAGCCAACGGTACCGACGACTGGGTCAATCTGAAGGAAACAATCACGTTTAAACTTTCCACAAACCTGTAAAAGACTGTATCAAGGCATCATGTAATAATTCATAATAATCAATGGACACACATTTCAGACACACACAAAACATTTGACCAAATAGATTTACAGATCTGGACCTACAATATTCTAGAAGAGATTTACAGTAAATATGCAGTCCACTGACTGCCACAATACTAATAAAAAACCCAAAACAAGTCACACTGACCATGATGTTTCCCATTGGTCCATCTTCCATTTCACCATAGGTGGAAATGATAACGTTGACGCTTTCAACGATACGTTGGAATGTTTGGTAAAGGTCCTCTGGTTTAAGCTGCAGCTCGAGCAAGGCACGGTCCATCTTGTTCATCATCAGCACGGGCTTGATCCTCTCAGCGATGGCCTGCCTCAGCACAGTCTCAGTCTGGACACACACACCTGAAAAAGAAGGGCAGCAGAGTCAACCACACGCGTAAGTCAAGAGTGGCTACAGTGACATTCTAAGAGCGATCAAAGACCTACCAGAGACGCAATCGACCACCACCAGGGCACCGTCAGTTACACGGAGAGCAGCTGTCACCTCAGATGAGAAGTCAACGTGCCCGGGAGAATCAATCAGGTTGATCAAAAACCCAGAGCCATCTTTGCACTGCTTAATAAAAGCCAAGTCGTTTTCTTGGAGCTCGTAGAACATGGAGATGGCGCTGCAAAATAGAAAATAAACCATACAATCAATGATCTATTTAGAGATTTTAGTCCCACATAAAGTCAAGGAAAAAAACAAAAGGTTATTCCAGCTGCCGCTTTTTTTTCCAACAATCAAAGAGTCCTTTAAACAAAGATGTTCAGGCAGGGGATGGACACTCAACATTATATTTAAGGATAGAGCCAATGATCCCGGTCACCAGTGAGCATTTTTTTTTTTATGTCTCTCCATCGCATTATACATTTGTTTATTTGCTTAAGTTCAACGTAGTCATGCTTTACTTATCTAACAAGACCCGGCAGAAAGCCAGATCCAGGATTACTCACGTTGACTTGATGGTGATACAACGCTCCTGCTCATCCTTTCGTGTGTCAGTGAAGCGGGTTTCTCCAGCGCGGGAAGAGGCGATGATACCTGCCTTGGACACCAGTGAGTCGGTCAGAGTGGACTTCCCATGGTCCACGTGCGCAATCACAGACATGTTACGAATGTTGGACTTCTTGTCCATGATGGCACGGATCTGGTCGACGGTGAAGTTCACCTAGAAAACAGAGAAGTCTTTACTTTGAGTTGCTACATTACAACAGCCATGTTACAAGTACAGTTCCAGGTAGACTAAATGTTATACCATCAGTGTACCTCCCCTAATGCACCATCAACACACACCTGTTACATCACTCAAACTAGCTTTGACAGCAGCCATTTACTTCTGTTCCACTTTGTATGGCGGATAACAATATGCCACGGCAGCAGGGTGGTACATGCCAGTGAATTTAATTGCTGACGCACCTACACCGGGGGGAAGCTAGATAAGCACTGCAACGCAGTCACAGCGTCAGCTGCCCTACCTCAACATAACTAGACCGAACAGGCCATGTAACGTCAGTTCTATGAAATGGCCCACCCATGAACTACCTATTCATTATTTATGGCAAGCAGTGCAGCCAACCGTTTCTTCTGCGCAGCATCAGGCCTTACGTTATCCAACCTAGCTGTTAGCCAATTAGTCTGCCAACATTGCAAAGACATTAGGCTCTAATAAAACAAATTATACGATGTGACTTTACTGAAATTACACGTTGACTAGTTAAGGTAATCTTTTCATGGCAACTCGCGTTTAATAGACATCTATTCCATCTAACTGCAAGCATGGCTAATGGTATACGCGCAAAGGACTAGCAAAGCCGGCATTTTGAGCCACGTGTAATGACGCTAGCTAACAGTTCGGCTAACATCGGTGCGTCACCAATGCCCTGCAATCAGACAACACCCTGTTTACCGGCATCATATAACCCATCTAACTAGTTATGTCAACGTCACCATGAAACGCAAGTCTGGTCAGCATTTCTACGGTAAACACAATGCTCGCCTTTGGACTGAGACAAATTGCATTCGACGAAGACGTACCAGACCCTAGCATAGCGGTCTCTTAACCAGACATAGACACAGGCCAACGCTAGCCAGTTGTGTGACTGATGTGACAACTGCCGCAACGATACAATTTTGGGGGTATAAGATACGTGACAAATGAAGTCCCGTGTTGAGATACGAATGAGTTAGAAACATGATCCATGATTTGTTTTTGGAAAAACAACGTCGGAATTCGCATGAAATCGACAGACAGGGCGGTAGCCACAAAACAAAAGGGGTGCCATTTTGAAGTAACATTATTGCGTGATTCAAATGTCTCATATTTCGTACAATCACCGTGTGACCCCTCGCAAGATTTCAACTAGTGCCAGGATCAGTTAAATTGGGATCTATACAAAGAATTTAAATGTAATCTTTACTTACCATGATGACGGATGGTTTTGGATTCGCTTCGAGGAGAACCACGCAAGTTTTACACTGCCCACCTCACTAAGGCATAGGCAGGGAAGAGACCGGTTACGTCAACGCGTAGCGTTATATAGTGGACGTCTGGCGTTGTTTGCGTACAAACGTAAAACGTCATTAATAACAAGGAAGTGGTCCAGACTGCAGGCTACCGTGTTGTAGCTGGTGCACAATCGCTCACCATGAGGGGGGAAGAAAGGAAAAAGGGGGGAAAAGAAGAGAATAAAGGGAAAAGGAGAGAAAAAAAGAAGTAAGGGATTTTGTATGGCCTAATCCTCCATGACTAAAGTTTTATAATGTTTTTTAAACATTAAACTTCTGTTTTTATATGCTTTACTAAAAGAGCAGAGATTTCAGGTTTCGAGTCCCACCGTTGGCAGATATTGAGGTTTGCATTATTTCATGCAAAGCTCATTTTTATGATTGTAAATCACAATTTGTTGCTTAATACCTTTTATTAACCTTATATGGAGATATGGATAATTTTACATTGAATATTTCAATACATACAGTACTGTGCAAAAGTTTTAGGCAGGTGTGAAAAAATGCTATGAACTAAGAATGCTTTGAAAAATGTAAACAATAAATGTTTATTTTTTATCCATTTACATGGTAAGACTGAGCACAGCAACAAGACACAACGTAGTTATACTGCATCAGCAGGGTCTCTCCCAGACAAAGATTTCAAACCAGACAGGGGTTTCAAAATGTGCAGTTCAAGCTCTTTTGAAGAAGACGTTGAGGATCGTAGACGCAGTGATCAGCCAAGGAAACTTAATGCAGCTGATGAAAAACACATCAAGCTTATTTACCTTCGAAATCGGAAGATTTCAAGCAGTGGCATCAGCTCAGAACTGGCAGAAACCAGTGGTACCCAGGTACAGACATTTACTGTCCGGGGAAGTCTGGCCAGAAGTGGTCTTCATGGAAGAGTTGCAGCCAAAAAGCTCTACCCCGACAAGGAAACAAAGCCAAGTGACTGAACTAAGCACGAAAACATAGAAACTGGGGTGCAGAAACATGGCAGAAGGTGCTCTGGACTGATGAGTCAAAATTAGAAATATTTGGCTGTAGAAGAAGGAAGTTTGTTCGCCGAAGGGCTGGAGAGAGGTACAATAATGAGAGTCTGCAGGCAACAGTGAAGCATGGTAGAGGTTCCTTTCCAGTTTGGGGCTGCATTTCTGCAAGTGGAGTTGGAGATTTGGTCAGGATGAATGGTGTCCTCAATGCTGAGAAATACAGGCAGATACTAATCCATCATGCAATACCATCAGGGAGGCGTATGATTGGCACCAAATGTATTCTGCAGCAGGAACATAACCCCAAACATACAGCCAATGTCATTAACAACTATCTTCAGCTTAAAGAAGAACAGAAAGTCCTGCAAGTGATTGTATGACCCCCACAGAGCCCTGATCTCTACATCATCGAGTCTGTCTGGGTTTACATGAAGAGACAGAATAATTTTAGGAAGCCTACATCCACAGAAGATCTGTGGTTAGTTCTCCAAGATGTTTGGAACAATTTACCAGCCGAGTTCCTTCAAAAACTGTGCGCAAGTGTATCTGGAAGAATTGATGCTATTTTGAAGGCAAAGGGTGGTCACACCAAATATTGATTTAATTTAGAATTTTCTTCTGTTCAATCACTGTATTTTGTTAATTTATGAAGAATTGATGAAAATAAACTGTTAACACTTCCATTTTTGAAAGCATTCTTAGTTTACAGCATTTTTTCACACCTGCCTAAAACTTTTGCACAGTACTGTATATGGGCCATTCTACCGAATTGTCATGTCGGATATATTTTGAATTTTTTTATGGTTTATTCCCAAAACTTTGTCCGTATGTATATTGTACCATATCTAAAGTACACATATCTAGTAAAAGAACAGTCAAGTTTTATATTGTATTTTCAGAATGTGTTGGAATGTTTTTCCTCTTCCAAAAATTGTCACTACCGAAACATCACATTTACTATAGTAAAAAAGTATTATTATTGACCTGTTCAGATTGTGTTTCCTTCCCTTCTCTGAAGAGTATTTTTACAAATATTTCTTGAAGGTTTTCATAATGAAATCCATAGAAATGAATTTTTTACCCAATATTCAAGTTCAATTTATCTGTTTCGGTAGTGACTGCACTGTTGGATGGATGTTCATTTCTCTCCCAAAATCATCCAAAAGCTGCTCTGGGCCGCCCTTTAGTCCACACAACACATTTATTTAAAATGTATGGGATTTAACTACTTACCATTTCATTTTGTCACTACCAAAATCATCTGGTCACTACCATATGTTTCGGTAGTGACAATTCTAGCTAACTTTAAGCATAAATAAAGAATTCTAGCAAGCACACGGCTTACAAACACATCTTTGAAGAGGTGAACACACATACAAACAAAAGATTTTCCATGAAACCCCAAAAGGTTTACTTAATTTAAGAAAACATGCGTTTCGGTAGTGACAATTCTTAAGATTTTCAGACTTTGGAACACATTTATATAAAAACTGTGGGATTTAGCTACTTACCATTCAACCATGAGGGACAGAGATGCAGTGTCACTGCATGGTCAAAAATGCAGAGTCGTGGCTAAAACACAGGCTCAGCCAATGGACTAAAACTCTTTGAGTATAATAAATTGATTTAAAAATTAAACCCACAATAAATCTAAATATTCCATGTTCTGTTTCAACCCAATCATAAAGATCTTTGAAATTAAATCATTGATAAAAATCTAAAAAAATTGAAAAGTGTTATTTAAAGGCATTGAAATTTAGATGTCAGTGTTGGGGACAGCTACTTCCCAATAGAAAGTACCCTATAAATGATGATTTTGTATATATTTAGCTTATCACTATCTCATGTAATGCATTGGATTTATATAGACCATAACATTTTCTAATTAAATATCTATGCCTAAATACCTAATTGTTTTGTAAATAGTTTTTATTGTTGAGGGACTGCATATTACACGAATTCGGTAGAATGGCCCATATGCCTTTATGAGAAGAGTTGACCCCAAGGTTCCGCGGTTCGAGTCCGACCGTTTGCAGAAATGTAGGTGTGCATTATTTACTGCAAAGTTCAAATTTAATCCTGGAAATCACAATTTGTTTGCATATTACTTTTAATTTACCTTATATTAGTGAGATATTTATAAATCTACATTGAATATTTTAATGCAAGATCATGTACAGTATTGTGTGAGGTACTTAATATTTTCACAAAATATTTGTGTTCCAGTTAATACATCCTTATATTCACAACTTTTATTTGCAATAACAAATTCTACAAATAACAACAGCTATAGCATTATATATATATATATATATATATACAGCCGCGGAACAAATTAAGAGACCACTTCAAAATTATCAGTTTCTCTGGTTTTACTATTTATTGGTATGAGTTAAAGTAAAGTTAACATTTTAGTTTTATTCTATAAATTACTAACAACATTTCTACCAAATTTCAAATAAAAATATTGTCATTTAGAGCATTTATTTGCAGAAAAATGACAATTGGTCAAAATAGCAAAATAAATGGAATGTTTTCAGATCTCGAATAATGCAAAGAAAACAAGTTCATATTCATTCTTAAACTACACAATACTAATGCTTTAACTAAGGAAGAGATCAGAAATCAATATCTGGAAACACCGCATCTTTTTTGTTATTTTGACCAATTGTAATTTTTCTGCAAATAATGCTCTAAATGACAGTATTTTTATTTGAAATTCAGTAGAAATGTTGTCAGTAGTTTATAGAATGAAACAAAAGTGGTCTCTTAATTTTTTCCACAACTGTATATATATATGAATTAGAAAACATATGCAGAACTATATACGGAAAGTGTGAAACTGGGAGGGGAAGGGGAAGGGGGGGGGGGAGGGGGGGGGAGCGCAATCTATTAATTTATTTTTCATGCATTTTTTTTATATCCTCCAACCACTGCTCCATGGGAACAGCTTCTAAAGTATGTAATGCCTTTGTACTGGATGTGTCCAGTCTCCGCTATCCTGAACTGCCCACAATTCTTGCACGTTGCGCAGAACACTGCAGGTCCATTTTTGGACTGGAGCAGGAGAGGCAGAGGACAGGCTGGCACTCACAGCCTGGTGGAGCAGCACCCAGCACAGGCCCCTGTGAGGTCACTGGACCCAGCACGAACAGCTGAGGGCCCAAGGGTAGAGCAGGAAGAGTTCTCGCTGGGGGCACGAGTTCACTGCCGCCGGTGCGACTGCAGAAGATACCCTTCCCTTTTACCTGTGCCTGGCCGTGGTGCTGCCAGCCGGGGGGTACTGGTGACCTGGGCCAGGTTGGGGGGGGGGGGGGGGGGGGGGGGTTGCAGATGACCGGCACACATTAGCAGGGAGGAAGGGTCAGTCACAGGTCCAGTCCTTAAATCACCACCACGTTACCCTGCCTCTACACCCTCTTGTTGTGCCACTGTATCAGGTTGGTGTGGCTCATATCCACCATTTGCAGGGTGGTCTTCTGCATAACAGGCCCATTGGCCAGAATGCGCAGCCTGATCCTCCTGTAGTCATTCAGGGTGAGAGCCCATCTGGACAGAGAGAGAAAACACAGCAGCCCATGAGACAAAAATATATGCAAATGTGAATATGTATGACAGGGCACAGAGGGAAAGTAGTGAGACAATACATTTTTCTGACCTGCTGGTTGGTGAGGGCCAGAAAGGGGTGGTTCCTCAGCTCCACCAGATACTTTGCCATGCTGTCATCCACAGCCTGAGAAAGCAAAAAAGCAAAAATTGATGAGTGCCACATTTTGAAAACAGTTGTGGGACAAATGATGATACAGTGATTTTATTTCTTTATACACAATTATGCATTTACATAACCCAGACTCATCAGGAGAGGCTGGGACACCTGGCTGCAGCATGGTGGAAGCACTCAGGGAGAAGGCAGCGGCAGTGAGGGTAATGATTATAATGTAATGATTTTCGGTGTATTATATGTCTTTGATATGTTAACATATCACACCATTTGTTGTGATGGTTGTAATATAATCAATTGGCAGAGCGTTTATTTATATTGGTCACCTTACCACGAGGTTCAGTTCCCTATACAAACTGTGATTATCTGTTTGCTAGAAACACTGATTAGCTGTGAAGTTCGCTAGGAACTTTCCATGCTGCAAATGTATTGATTATTTATAGTAATTATATTATTATTGTAGTTCAAAATCCAGTTTAACCTGGCCCCCCCACCACTATGCAGCCTAGTCAAGTTTAGAACATCAGCAACCAGTGCTACTCGAGGGGCAGCAAGAGGAGACTGTGATATTCCTTTAAAAAAAAGTGTATTTGGACAGTCAGTTTTCTCAGTTAGGTCAGCCCAGGAATGGAACCATCTCCCAAAGAACATTAGAGAAGCAACTTCATTTAACTGCTTTAAAATAAATCTTAAAACATGGTTAATAAATAACCAAAAATGTGAGCATTAGTGGGCCAGTAGAACTTATATATTGGTATTTTATTTTATTTTTATTTTGTCAATGTTATGTTTGTATATACAGTACAGTGCAAAAGTTTTAGGCAGGTGTGAAAAAATGCTATGAACTAAGAATGCTTTGAAAAATGTAAACAATAAATGTTTATTTTTTATCCATTTACATGGTAAGACTGAGCACAGCAACAAGACACAACGTAGTTATACTGCATCAGCAGGGTCTCTCCCAGACAAAGATTTCAAAGCAGGCAGGGGTTTCAAAATGTGCAGTTCCAGCTCTTTTGAAGAAGACGTTGAGGATCGTAGACGCAGTGTTCAGCCAAGGAAACTTAATGCAGCTGATGAAAAACACATCAAGCTTATTTACCTTCGAAATCGGAAGATTTCAAGCAGTGGCATCAGCTCAGAACTGGCAGAAACCAGTGGTACCCAGGTACAGACATTTACTCTCCGGGGAAGTCTGGCCAGAAGTGGTCTTCATGGAAGAGTTGCAGCCAAAAAGCTCTACCCCGACAAGGAAACAAGGCCAAGTGACTGAACTAAGCACGTAAACATAGAAACTAGGGTGCAGAAACATGGCAGAAGGTGCTCTGGACTGATGAGTCAAAATTAGAAATATTTGGCTGTAGAAGAAGGCAGTTTGTTCGCTGGAGGCTGGAGAGAGGTACAATAATGAGAGTCTGCAGGCAACAGTGAAGCATGGTAGAGGTTCCTTTCCAGTTTGGGGCTGCATTTCTGCAAGTGGAGTTGGAGATTTGGTCAGGATGAATGGTGTCCTCAATGCTGAGGAATACAGGCAGATACTAATCCATCATGCAATACCATCAGGGAGGCGTATGATTGGCACCAAATGTATTCTGCAGCAGGAACATAACCCCAAACATACAGCCAATGTCATTAACAACTATCTTCAACTTAAAGAAGAACAGAAAGTCCTGCAAGTGATGGTATGACCCCCACAAAGCCCTAATCTCTACATCATCGAGTCTGTCTGGGTTTACATGAAGAGACAGAATAATTTTAGGAAGCCTACATCCACAGAAGATCTGTGGTTAGTTCTCTAAGATGTTTGGAACAATTTACCAGCCGTGTTCCTTCAAAAACTGTGCAAGTGTATCTGGAAGAATTGATGCTATTTTGAAGGCAAAGGGTGGTCACACCAAATATTGATTTAATTTAGAATTTTCTTCTGTTCCTTAACTGCATTTTGTTAATTTATGAAGAATTGATGAAAATAAACTGTTAACACTTCCATTTTTGAAAGCATTCTTAGTTTACAGCATTTTTTCACACCTGCCTAAAACTTTTGCACAGTACTGTACAGTATATGTGTATATATGTAAATGTCTTTTTAAAGTTGTTTAGCCATTAACACTCTGGCAGAGGGACTGCCTTTTGGCTACAATTGGGTGCATTTACATTTTAATGTTTATTAATGTACACTGTCCCTCTTCAACAAATAAACATACTGAACTGAAACTTGCTAAAAAAGAGAATCAGAGACATGACAGGCTCGTCGGCTTTGGCTGTAACTGAAACTATTTTGAAAGTGACTTACAACTATCCTACTTTAGGATTTGTGGTCTGAATATCATACAAGTAGGGGCGCTATATAAATAAAATTTAATTGAACTGTTGTTCACTGATGTAGCCTATCTATAACTCGATTTAAGCCTGACGAAGAAAGAAGATCGCTGATTAGGAGTAAAGGCCGAATTATACTCTGTTTTAGACGTAACGCGTAAGCACGTAATTTACACAAGGAACTTGTTTTAGACAAGTTTTGATTTAAGGTTCGTTTTAGACGCAGAGCCGTGTTGCAAGGCTTGTGAGCCGTGTTGCGTGTTGCAAAGCAAATTGACGCCAGAACTGTAGATTTATTTTGAGTTAAGTAAGCCTATTTATTGCAGCAGGACAAAGGAAAAAAAACTTACCGGAGCATGAAAGTGTAGTGGGCGAAAGGCTTGATGTTATGAATACATGTGTTACACAAAATACAAATGTTGGCAATTCAGTACCAGTGGCGAAAAAGACAGCACATGACGCAAAAGTTCGTTTATTGACATCTTTTAATGACTGCGACAGGCTTTAAAACGATGTGTTTATGAGTTACATTATTCAAAGATGAGGTGGTAAACGGCGAGAGAATCTCATCATGTTGTCAATGCTTGTAACTACAATGGTGCTGGCCACAAGGTAAAGGCAGGTTACTGTTAACTTTTGTATATGAGCAGACCGGGCTCATTCTATCAAACTCGCTGGTGCAATTGATGGATTCACGTCAATATGAACTCAATGAAAGATATCGCCATGACTCACAAGTGGCGGAAAATGAATATGAAAGTACCTTTGTTCGTGAATGACCACATTCTCTCCAAACAATCGCGGGTGAGAGTGGGATATTCTCTAAGGTAACGGCAGGTTACTGTTAACTTTTGTATATGAGCAGACCGGGCTCATTCTATCAATCTCGCTGGTGCAATTGATGATTCACGTCAATATGAACTCAATGAAAGATATCACCATGACTCACAAGTGGCGGAAAATGAATGTGAAAGTACCTATTTGTTCGTGAATAACCACATTCTCTCCAAACAATCGCGGGTGAGAATGGGATATTCTCTCCATAAATTCGCGGTAATTTAAGCATTCTATAAGTGTTTAAAGAGGATTTGTAAAGGAGTTCATGTCTTTGGACCTCTTCTGTTATGTTTGTTCCTAATCCATAAGAAAAGGCTTGTGAGACGGTCTGCAGGGTATTCATGATTTTAAAAAATGTCTGGGTCTAAAAAAGGCTGTAGTATGCTATTAACCCGGAAACGTGAGACTCTGTGAAAGGTTGTGGTAGCCGGCCAATCACAGCCTTTGCGAGCTGTGTAGGGCCGTAGTGTTTTAGTCGCATAGTCAGGAATTTTGGGCGACGCACTTAAGCACGTAAGGGGGGATATTTTACCCCGCAAGGGGGGGTTATGTATCTTACGTGCTTACGCGTTACGTCTAAAACAGAGCATAATTCGGCCTTAACGGCATGGACGCGTCAGTTGGATGGGTATGCATGTGATAACATTTATGGATGGTGTTTGTTGCTAGTTTGTAGTTTTAAAGTTTTAGTTGTATTTCAGCCACATTTGTGTTGTTTTCAGTCAAACGTAAGCAACGGACTCGCAATTTGTAAACATGTATGCCATGATAATCTTGACAGCGTCCCCGATTTTGGTCACCTGTCCTCGGTTAAAGCGGTCCCCAATTTTGATTTTGGGGAGAAAAAGAATTGCTCGTAGACTCAACCTCGACCTTGACAGAACAGCAGCAACCTTATTGCTGTAGAACGATCACGTGTCGAACCGTGCCTCCATTCGCGACCAAGTTCTAAATAAAACACAGACACGTCGACAATCGACTGGAAATTGAGCGACAAACTTTTTTTTGGTAGCTAAGCACGACTCGTTCTTTTTTATGAACTAAAGATTGTGTAGATGCCAGACTGTGGAGCGGGATGAAACGATAACAGGGTTCACATTATGGTATGGTAAATTGCCCCGTTATATTAGGCACGTAGGCCCATACGTAGGTAGGCACAGTCATTCTGATGACATCTATTGTTACCTGGTTATGTTAGAATGTTTGCATTATGTCGTCACTCTAAAACGTCTGTGAGAAAGTGTATTGTACTCTGGAGCAACCTGCTGTTTCAGACAACTTGTTTAATTTTCATTAGAAATGTCATATTTTTAGATTTAAATATTGATCAGACATACCAACTTTTACACTGAACGTTTCGTTTTAGCACTCCTCCAGAGTGGTTATACTCAGGATGGAGCAATTGGCAGGAAGTAGGTTAAAATACATTTTTTTTTTAAAGCCAGTTTTATTCATTTATAAAATGTAATTGAAACCCTAGGTCTAGAACTAGGTTGACCATTAGACATGATCTCCTAAGTCTACATGTGTTATCCTACAATGTATCATATTTTTGCTTTCAGGTGAGCCGCAAGGCAATCTTCCACTAAAGCCAACCTTATGGGGAAGCCTTGGAGATGCGAATCGCAAGAACCAGTCTAAAGAACTGAAGGTAAGAATATTCAACAAGTACCAATTAAAGGGCTAAAACCTAGGGATATGAGATAAAATATTATGCTTGAATCTACTACCTCTTCCCTAGATTGGCCATGAAATAAGTTGATGATGAGATGCTAAAGGAGTTAAACACATTGTCAGAACAGAACAAGAGCAGAATCTTAAGGCTATATTATATACCAATTTATATACCACAGAGTGTTTCTGTCCCTCCAGTTTGATGTATTGCTGTATAGCCTACTAGTTGAGTTTTTTTTATAATTAGGTCAGATTTGTAGAAGGATGGGATGCTAAGTGAGATGCTATAAACTCTGCATGCTATAACCCATTCGCAGTAGATACATGCATCATCATTGTCTGTGGTTTGTTGTTGGTGGTGGAGGGACTGATGTTTGAGGCCCAAAAACTGTGAAAAATGTAATTTACTGTTCACAATTAGTGTCTCAATTAACATAAGAAAGTGTGCAAACTACCTAACCACCTTACATCGCAGAGATAGATAGGTCTATAGTATGAAGAAAAAGTATTAGTGCCATAACCTTTAGTGATTGGCCCATAACGATGAAAATAAGAAAACTCTATACCAAAGGGTGCTCAGCCACTAATATTGGGAAAAGGACCCATCCGAGAGATAGAAATGCAATTAGATAGATTTTAAATGGCCTTTAAAGCCATTCAAAATCAAGATTTTTATATAAAAAAGATTTTAAAATCAAGTATTTTTCTACACAACACATGCCAAAACAGGAGAGGGAACATGATGTTTGTGGCATAGAATTTGAGCAGATGACACCAGGACTTCTGGAGCAGCATTGTCCAGTTTTTATGAAGTTTCACAGAACACTCCAAAATGTGTGTTCTTGTGTGTTCATGTAGCATTACAGAAAAGCCTGTTGCCTAACCTCCACAACCTTTCTCCTCAGGGAAATTAAGTCACTATTGGCTCATATACCAGTTATGAAGATGACCTATTGCACTCAACCATGCTGCAGAAGATGCTAGCAATTGATGAGTCGCAAGCCCTCCATTTGAGCGATATACTCCAGCTGCAAGAAAAAGCTCAGAGGAGGATTACAGAGGCCCAACTCTGTCAGCTCGCCAGGAAGAAAAGGTTGGTGGTTTATTTATACTAGTGCAGTGCCCGTAGGGGGTAACATCTATGACGACGACTGTTCTATGACTATGACATCATTCACAAAAAAGTGTCCCGATGTATCTGTTGTAATTCGTTTGTACTTTGTTTTCTCATTATTGCAATATTATAAACCTCAGTCTGCATTTACCCTGGCTGGGAGAGGCTGTCATTCGGAAGATACTGTGTGTGATCGCCTTTGCTCTGTGTTCATTAAACCTGTCAGAGTGTATGAATAAAAGGCTGGGTGCCAATCAAAATCACAACGCAAGAGTGGAGTACTACACCGCTACAACGGTGACATGGGTTTGCACCATAGGCAGCAAACGGTAAAATACAAATATCTCGCGAACTATGAATTCAAAAATCTTCAAAATCAAGGATGCACAGGTTCATGACATGCGTAAGCTACATTACTTTGAAACTTAATATAAAGAAGCTTAAAAATAAACGAATAGATCAAATCAATCACTGTCTTAAGATTACCTGAGCAAAAGTCTGTATCTGTTCACCAAGAAGAATTTGAATGCGGACCTCACCTCCTCTATCCAACGGTATTCTGAACTTTGAGTGAAGGCAGGATAGTTACTACGCGTATATTGTTTGATTGTGACGTCACTACCCATAGTGCCGACGGGACGGGAAACGATAACCCATTGTTTCCTACGGGAAACGGTAAAATACAAAATATCTCGCGAACTATAAATTCAAAAATCTTCAAAATCAAATATGCACAGGTTCATGACATGCGTAAGCTACTTGCGAAATATCATAACTAACGTATCTACCGTCAGGGAGATACGCCCTAGACAGACTGACACTGACACACACACACCCACACACAGAGATTCCTGGATTTATAGATAGATAGTGCAGTGCCCGTAGAAGAGATTCCTGGATTTATAGATAGATGAGCTAATATGTATGTATTACTGCTGTAGGTAAAACAAAAATAGGCTAACAAATTAATTTCAAAATTTGCAGTGAGGATTTGCAATTAATCACCTTTGTTTTTCTTCAGACTGAAGCTTGTAGTAGTGGATATTTAAAATCACAGAATTAAAAGAGAACCAGGTTTTGTTTCTCTCTTTTTGGGTCCAGAGTTTTACTTTTTTGCGGTTGCAGGTTATAACGTTCTTACTCAATACTGTACCGATTTCAATCGTTATTGGTGTAACACCCCAACATCAAGAATTGGTTTCCAGGGGGGTGAGGGGGATAGAATGCTATGCACCACTTTACGGTATTTGTAGTTCCTCGTGGTCCTGATGGTAACTGGTAACCCCTTCACTGCAAGATATCATAAGGAAAATGGAGCTGATGAAGAAGTCATCCAAATGCAGATGGATCACCTCACACTCGAGTTCAAGAAGAACCAGGTGCACCTTGGATATCTAAACCAAATCATGTTAACTACAATTGTAAACATTGTCATTGTAAATGACTGATAATGTTTGAAAGATGATATTGTAAAGATCCTTCTGTCTCTATATGTGAACTACTAGTATGGAGCTGATAGAAATTCTGTCTTTGTCATGGAAATGGTTTTTATTGAGATATTGATTGTGAATCTGTTTTATCTTTAGAATTTATTTCAAAGCTATCAAAAATTCCTCCAGTCAGCCACAAGTAATAGGCAATGACTCACCCAGTTGGTTCAGCGCATAGAGACGACTATGAGCTCTGCATCCTGCCTGCAGGAGGAAATTAAATATCAGGGAGAGGTGATGTTTTTTTCAGAAACCAGCCAACACTGCTGCTCTAATAACCTGCAAAATGTATGTTCTACCTAAAACTCTCTTTCAGGAGGCAGTTTTGTGTAGCCCTCTTATTCTGGTTTCACATTTGAATGACACTAAAGATCATACTGAGAGGTACTGTTACTCTTTTTGTGCTTTGTAAATCTTGCATAAGCCTGTTACACAAAATACATAGCTCTCTCTTAAGTCTCTTAAGTATGGCATTTATAAGATTGCCATGATTACGTCCAGGTAGGGCCTCAAGGACCTGGTTAAAGACAGTGGGTCTCACTTGGAAAGAGTAGTGGATCAACCTAATCAGAAGGTAGGCATGGCTTTGGAAAAGTGTAAGGCAGAAGGGGAAGGGAAACAATAAGAGGTAGCTCTAAGCTATAACATATATGCATCTCTTTGTGGTGGTCGGCAAACAGAAGTATAGTCATGTCATTTGAATACATATTTTTGTCATAGGAATGTTTACACTGGAGGGCAGTGGCACAGAAAGGTGGTGATCATGTCACAAAATACAGAGATTCTGCTGTGCAGGTTTGTGAGGTTAATGTACCATTTCTATATTGCTTTAAAATAAAAATAAATGTTTTCTGGCAAAATGTTGGTGCGTCGTGGCAGGCACATAGTATTTAAGTACTGTATCACTTTTCAATTTGACCACATTCATTCTCTATTCATCAAACTGATCAGGGCGTCGAACAATATGCTGAGGAAAAAGTTAAGGGGAAGGAGGCAAATGTGTCCCTTCTGCCTTCACCTGATACCCAACTGCCCCTAATAGCCATACTGGTGAGTATGCACTTTCCATAGCTGTATTTTATGTGCAAGGCACTTCATGGACATGGCTGGTAAATCATCTTCCAAGAGAGATATGTCACTGTGATTCTGATGTTTTGCCTATGCTTGTGAGGTGCCTATATGTCAGCGTTTTATTCACGGATTGTTTCCTCTCTTCATAGCCAACCCATCATCAGTATACAGGCGATGGCACTTCTGATGAAAGGGAAGATGTGCTTGAGCATCTTGAGAGTGTTGGCAATGGCACAAAAGTTAAGATGATGGATGCAAGGGCATTGCTTTCAAATGAAGCTCTACCATATTCAGCAGCTATACTGGTAGGAATGTTTTATCTAAAGCCATCTGTCAGTGCAGTACATTCATAGTCCCTTATTAAGTCCAGTTGTGCCTGTATTAAGTGATATTATATGTTTTTCTATACTTGAAAAACGAAAAAGTTAATTATGTAAATGGAGCCCCCATGGAGACATTCGAAATCAGAACTCAAAGCATACAATTATACGCATAATTATATTACAGTCCTCAATAAACATTGAGGGTGTTTTTCTGCATTCACATCTAAAATAAACAGATGGCTTTACTTGGTACATTGTACATCTTGTACAATCTGGCGTTCTACCGAGTGAGCACCAATTAGCACCTGCAGCATGCAGGCAGCAACACTCTGGATGAAACTAAAGATGTTCTTCAGCACCCTCAGAAGAATGTGAGCGCCAACAAATTTGCACTGATGGAGGCGGCTGTGTCCACAGTGCTCTCAACTGATGCCAACCTGTCCTCTGCAGTTCTTCTGGTAGGAATCACCTTTTTGCAACTATTATATTTTGAGATGTAAAGTGCCTCCGTTTGCTTGTCTAAATGTGGGACAAATATTTTTGGGGAAAGTTTTGGTAATCTAACAAAAATATTCTAGTAATATTCTTCCCAAAACAGACATATTTGGGTCGGCAGAATTAACATTTAGGAACCAAATGTAATACAATTCAAAGAGCTTTCATAAAATAACTTTCTTCTTTGCTAGGATCATAATCAGAATACGGAGGCTGCTCAGCAATTTTTTGAAAATAAACATGTAGGGTGATTTGCTGCCTCCACTTTTCCATCTAAAATGGCTTTGGTCGGTACATTGTACATCCGTTTTTTATTAATTGGCTTCGGTTTATTCCTTGTTTTAACCAGGTCCCTGATCAGAGCATTGGAATTGCTACTGAGATCACAGACCATGCTAAAAATGTGAAGGATGTGGAAACCTCTTGGCCATCCCCTGACTCCAAACAGCTCCATCACAAAGCCTCAGAACAGGATTATGACGAAAACATCAATCACCACCTTCAACTAGCTAACGCTGGCATTGTGGATAAAACTGAAGATGTCTATGAACACCTTGGTGTTGCTGAGAGTGGCCCCAAATCTGAGATGAAGGAGGTAGTAGAGACTACATTGTTCAGAAACAAACATAATTGCTGGAATATTATTTTCCCCTCCATCTTAATTTTAAATGCAAATCAGCCCATGTACATGCTTTGTTTCTCCTTACACCACGAACTGTTTGTGGATATTAAGTGCTATAAGGGTAACTGATTTCATGAAATTTCTTTGTAAAATGTCAAAAAACCACACTGTACTTTTGAATGTCCACAGCAGAATACGGAGGCTGCTGCTCAGCCATTTTTTGAAAATGAACATGTAGGTTGATTTGCCTCCTTCACTTTTCCATCTAAAATGGCTTTCCTAGGTACATTGTACATCCGTGTTTAATTAATTGCCTTCGGTTTATCCCTTTTTTTAACAAGGTCCATGATCATAACCAGGGGCGGACTGGGACAAAAAATCGGCCCGGGCATTTTGAACCAGACCGGCCCACTAAATTCGATAACACACCTTTTCAGTCTTTTTGGTCTCTCGAATGTCTACACCAACCAGGCTTTTAGCTAGCAGGGCATCTGCCCTATAGTCTTCTAAAAATTAAGAAGAAATGGGACGCCCTACTTTTGGGCAGGACGGCCTAAAGACGCCCTATTTTTCTCCCGTTTTACCTGTTAACTTCTCTGAATGTGACAAAATTCACAGTTTCAGTCGCTTCAGTGCTTAGCGAAGTCTAGAATCATACATATGCCCTGCCAATTAGAAAATAGCATTGCTGTATTCCCGCTACAACAACGTTACATCATGATTCCAACGAAACATTGATTCGCGGCTCGCAGATGCTACAGAATACAGGTGTCTCACCGCACGTCACTGAACCTACTACTTTATGAGTTCAACAAGAGTTTGTGTGTTAAGGTGGTGGTCTTAATTAATCTAAATTCAATACAATACAATATACATCATACACTTTAAAGTTGTGTAGAAAGTTGTTACTTTTTGTTAAAGTTGTTACTTGAATTTTGTACCTTGTTACCTAGTTTCAGTTACACTCACTGCTATTATTAGGGTGACCATATCCATAACACCAAATAACACCAAAAAGGAGGACACTATGCGGAATTTCGGAATACGGAATTTCGTGGTGCTGTGAATAATTACATAGGACTCTGGCGTGCTCCCCTCTACAATACAACTTTGTGTAGTAGAAACAGGTTTATTTGTGTTTAACCTCCAGCGGGTTGATCAAGTGCATTAAGTGTTTGCAGTGGAATAATCATACATTAAAAGAAGTATTTGTAAGTGTTTGTGTGGTTTCTATAGAATAAAGAAATACAGAATATAACATAAGTATACATAACTCGCAATCTGTACTAATTTACGTAAATATATAAATATCTGAACAAAATACACAATAACCTATCAGTAATGAATAATGTTTAATATATAATTCACTATTATGCACATCAGTGTATCAGCAACACTGTAATTGCAATGCTGTCACATTACTATACCACAAGGTGGCACTCTAAGACCACAAATGGCCTGGCAGTCTGAACTCTAAGCTACCAGCAATATCAAAACAAATGGATCTCCGTATTAGCGTCGTATACAGGCTAGAACAAGTCTGCGATAAATTACTAGTTATAGCAGCTAGTGTTTGTTAACATTAATATAAAGAAAGTAAAGCTAGCAGATACATGAATTACACTTACATTGTCGGTAACACACACGGCAACACAACGTTAATTGTATGCTAGCATGATACAGTGAAAGCATGTCCACTCGTATTAGCAGCTGGCACGAGAAAGAGGAGGAAAGTTTGTGCGCGTTTACCTTGACTACTTATGTCAATGTCACAGCAACAGAAAATGCAGAAGCCATGCAAGGAGTCTCGACTGCTTTTTGATATAAAGTCGTGTTCTTTTGCCCACTCTGGATTGAAAGACGTCTGGCGTTTAGGCACGTTTGTTCTATGTGTGTTTCTTCTATGTGTCCTTATGTCAATAACAGTTTCTGTCAATGTAGCCAGTAGCATATGTATGACGTAGCCAGCACATGGAGCCTTTTTACATTTTTAACCAATGATATAGGGTTAGAATTGAATTTAAGCCAATCAGATATTAATCAGACACAGCTTTAAGCCAATCATGTGTTAGACTGCGATCCAGGCAAATATTCTAGAGCGCAGCTCTTTAGGCCCAGTGCAACTCCAAAAAGGAGGACAAATATGCGTCCGGTTTGATGCTGCGCCGGACGCCGGACAGGGCATTGGAAATCCGGACTGGCCGGCATAAATCCGGACGTCTGGTCACCCTAGTTATTATGTATTAAATTACTAAACATATAAATAAATCAGTGTAATTGCTCCAGACTTGTCTTGTATTTACAATGCAAACGAACTTGGCCATAGAACATAGGTCCTAAGTCAAACATATTTTAGAGACGTTTTAATTCATGATCGGTAAGCTTACCGTAGGTCGTTGTATCGTATCTCCCTGGCTGTCATCCATTTTTTTGATGATGGCCCTGCCGTGGCAAACATTTCTGATATTTTGGCACATTTGGCAGCGTTGGCTTGAAAAGCAAGCCTCTTCTTATCTCGCGGTTTCTCTGCACCCCCTTTTCGCTTTCTCTCCATTTTGGACTGGAGGATTCTAATGAAACGTGCGTTTCTGTGCACCGACCAAGCTAAAGGTAGAAGGTGTTTGGTGATATGATTGGACGAGCCCCTAGTCACTAAAGAAAACAGCCAATGGGCCGCAGACTAGCGTGCACCTGTCAAGCCATGGGCCAGGCTGAGTTTGTTTACCGTCCTAATGCATTATGTAGGCAGGTCCAAATCGAAAGGGGTTGGTGTTGGGTCAGCCCAGGGGATGTGATTGGGCCAGCCCAGTGTCAATAGGGCCGCTGATGAACTACTTTCGTGGGCCAGCCGGTTAGACCATTATATGGGGAAAAAAAAAAATTGAGTTTGTTTACCGTCCTAATGCATTATGTAGGCAGGTCCAAATCGAAAGGGGTTGGTGTTGGGTCAGCCCAGGGGATGTGATTGGGCCAGTCCAGTGTCAATAGGGCCGCTGATGAACTACTTTCGTGGGCCAGCCGGTTAGACCATTATATGGAAAAAAAAAAAAAAAAAATATATATATTTTTTTTTTTGTTTAAATCGGGACTGTCGGCCCATATTGCACGTCGGCCCACCGGGCAAACGCCCGGTATGCCCGACGGCCAGTCCGTCCCTGATCATAACACTGGAATTGCTACTGAGATCAAAGACCATGATACAAATGTGAAGGACGTGGAAACCTGTTGGTCATCTCCTGACTCCAAACAGCTCCATCACAAAGCCTCAGAATTGGAATATGGTGACGAAAACATAAATTGGCACCTTCAACTAGCTGACACTGGCATTGCGGTTAAAACAGAAGATGTCTGTGAACACCTTGATGTTGCTGAGAGTGGCCCCAAATCTGAGATGAAGGAGGTAGAAGAGACTACATTGTTCAGAAACAAACATAATTGCTGGAATTTTATGTTTGCTTACATCTTAATTTAAAATGCACATCAGCCAATCGACATGGCTTGTAATTTATTACGTGACTATGCTTGCGGATATTAGGCGCCTTAGAGCTTTACCAAGATCAGAAGACCTAGCAGTGTATTGCAGCATTACTTTTTAGCTGAAGGCTGTATTATTTATGACTGATGTGATAATTATAACAACACATTTTGCAGATACATTATAACCTAATTAAGCCAAACCATGAGGTGGCTGTTGGTCATAATGAATGTCCTAATGATGGTCCTGA
The DNA here is from genome assembly GCF_963457725.1 of Sprattus sprattus. Classification (NCBI taxonomy): domain Eukaryota; kingdom Metazoa; phylum Chordata; class Actinopteri; order Clupeiformes; family Clupeidae; genus Sprattus; species Sprattus sprattus. Next base: position 51,664,393 of record NC_137921.1, on the reverse strand, counting down.
GCTGAAGTTCCCAGGTGCTCAGAAGAGAGTGGGAGAATTGACGCCAAAGGCTGTACAGCTTTTCTCTGCTTCTGAAATGTTCACCTCTACTCCAGCAACAGTAAGATGGCCACTTATTTAGAATGGCGAAAGCCAAAATGTGAAATGGATTGCTAAACAGCAAAGGAATTAGCTTTAGTATTTGATGAAAACAAATATTTTTTATTTTTTATTCAGCAGGCCACTGATTCGGGCATTAAAACAACTGCAAAGGTGAATGGCCCTGAGGTGAAAGTGAATCACATGCAGACTTCACGGCCACCTCCTAGCTTTGAGAAACTCCAACATGGAGTGTCAGAAGTGCAGTTTAAACATGGAAACATCAAAATGTGTAATCAGAATATAAAGCATTTCAAGACGTTTGAGAGTGATTCACCTGTCAAGAGGTTTGAAGCTGCTGCTAGAGTGTATCCACCAGCCATACAGGTACAATTGTTGTTCCTGCAACTATCATTTTAATAATTTTTTAGGCACAATAGCTTACTATTCAAACACTCATTACTGTGTCTTTAAAGATTTAATGCAACTCCTATAATTCCACAATTGAGTGTTCATACTGTATAGATAATTTGTTTGTATTGGTAATTCAAATCCAAAGCACAGATAACTTATACTCATCATAACTGATGATGAGTATAAACATATCTCAGTAAATTCTTTTATGTATTTTGAAGAAAAATACTCAAATACTATACCAAACATTGTAGTACATTTTGGGTATCTGGCCGCCCTTTGCTCCACTGACAGCTCAGCTGGATATCATATTGCTCTCAGTCTGCCTGACTTATAGAATGGGACTCACCTCATATACCTGATTCAACTTCTTATATGTGTGGCATAATGAACGCAACATATCAGTTGATATAGCCCTTATTAAACATTCAGGGTCACATGCTGCATCCATTTATACAATAAACTTCACTTGATGAAGCAGTGTTTAATTAACCATCTGTTGTTTATTCCTTTTTCTCCCCTTTTCTACTAGATGTTTATTCGGTCACTAGCAGAGCAGAAGGTAGCATCCAATCAACAGAAACAGCAAGGGCATGAAGAAGCTGTGAAGGTGCCTCTTCTTAAAGGGTCAAAGCTGCAGAAGGTGCCTCATCTTGAAACACCAAAGCAACAAAATGTGAAAAAGCAACAAGGGCATGAAGAGACTGTGAAAGAGCCTTATCTTCAACTGCAAAATCTGGTGTACTCTGTGGTCAAGGAAATATATGACCTTGGAGAAGGCCCGAAGGTTTTATCAGGAATACCTTCACCGAGTCCATCTATACTCTTTATGCAAACCTTAACATGTGCGAATCACATCAAGCCAAGCGACAGGCACAGCTACCTCAAGGTTCGGCTACTAGGTGTACTGTATAAAAGGGTGAAAATATGGCTAAAACGAAAGTGATTAAGTCAGTTTTCTAGAGAACATAAGCCATTTACAAAATAATACCACTTTAACATTTACACTTTTTTGTCTTCTGTGTGAAGTATACATTTAAACTCTGCTGGGAGATCATTCAGGATATGTATACCAAAGAAGATTGGTCTGCTTGGTCAGACCCACGACCTGAGGACAAATTAAAACCCTTTAGTGACCACCTCCCCAAGATTCAGGTAACGAATAGCTGAATGATTGATGCTTTTCAGCGCAACCAGCATTGCATTTGCCACTGATGCCAGATTTAATTCGTATTGTTCAGTCAGGACAACTGAAATATAAATAACTATTATAAAGGACATTATATCACAGTTATTAAACACTAAGATACACATACCTTAAACTGTCAATCCACCTTTATGTGACTCAATGAAGGGGGGAAACACAGTGGTAGCAGGTGGTATTTCCTCATTAATTTTGTGTGTTAAACTTTGATAATTCATTTACAATAAAGGTCTCATTTCTTTTTCTAGGAGTTCGTAAGCAAAACGGTCTTAAGACTGAGTGAAATTAATCCTGAGGAGATTGGAACCCAATGGCACCATGTGCATGAACGAGAACTTTACCCCAATCCTCGTAAGTAAAGTGCCCAGCATTCATTCATCTCTGCAACTTTTCTTTCAGAGTTGGAGGGATTGCTGGGGATGATTTCAGAAAGTATATTATAAATACTGTAGATGTGTGTATGTACATAGGTAGAAACAATAGCCAACAATATATATTATCATTTATTATAATATATTATCATATATAATATTATGTTTCTAATAATTAGTCAGTATAATCAAGATACTCACTATTGCCTCTTCTTGAAGGGCCAAAGCAGCAGAATGTGCCTCATCTTGAAACACCAAAGCGACAAAAAGTGAATAAGCACCAAGGCCATAAAGAGACTGTGAAAGAGACTGTAATAGAGCCTCATCTTCAACTGCAAAAGCTGGTTTACACTGTGGTCAAGGAGCTATGGAAGATATATGACCTTGGAGAAGGCCCAAAGGTTTTATCGGGAATACCTACACCGAGTCCATCTATATTCTTTATGCAAACCTTAACTTGTGCTCATCACATCGAGCCAAGTGACAGGCACAGCTACCTCAAGGTTCGGCCTCTAGGTGTACTGTATAAAAGGGTGAAAATATGGCTAAAACGAAAGTGATTAAGTCAGTTTTCCAGACAACATAAGCCATTTTCAAAATAATACCACATTAATACAATTTGTTTTGCCATCTTGTCTGAAGGATACATTTAAACTCTGCTGGGAGATCCTTCAGGGTATCTATCCCAAAAAGCCTGGTGCATCACCTGCTTGGACAGACCCACGTCCTGAGGAACAATTCAATTCCTTTAGTGACCTCTCATGCCTTTGCCATGGTCCCACCGATGCCAGATTGAATAAGTATTGTTCAGTCAGGACAGCTGAAACATAAATAATTCTTATAAAGGACATTATATCACAGTTATATGAAATTATTTAACACTTAGATACACATGCCTTAAACTGTCAGTCCACCTTTATGTGACTCAATAAGGGGGGGAACACAGTGGTAGCAGGTGGTATTACCTCATTCATTTTGTGTGAAATTTTGATAATTAATTTACAATAAAGGTCTCATGTCTTTATCTAGGAGTATGTTAGCAATAAGGTCATAAGACTGAGTGGAATGAATCCTGAAAAGAATAACAATGGAAGTAACCAATGTGACGTTGAGCATGAACAAGAGCTTTACCCCAATCCTCGTAAGTACAGTGCGCAGCATTCATTCATCCTCTCTTAGAAAAGGTGGGGTATTGGAGGGATTGCTGGGGATGATTTCAGAAAGTATATATCATAAAGACTGTAGATGTGTTTATGTACATAGGTAGAAACAAAAGCCTACAATATTGTATCATGTATAATATTATGTTTCTAATAATTAGTCATTATAATTAAGATACTCATAATTGGAGGGAGCTCAATGTATCCATGCCAAGCTAATTCACATACATTATGATTTCAGTGCTGTAGAAAAAATATATGAAAAATATATGAAGTGGAGATAAAGTTGGCAGATATCCTTGAGTACATAATGGGACACTTTTATATGAAATGGCTGCTCTCAGTCCCATCTTCATCTCCCTCATCACTTCCCATCTCTACCAATCCCCTCCCTCAATGCATTCATAAAAATGAATAAAACAAATTATTAACCATTATATGGTGGTGTATTCTTTATTAATACTTTCTTAATTTATGTGTACATAACCACAAAAAATACTTTTATAGGCTATAATGATGTAGCATAACATACATGTGACAAGTACTGTACATTAGACAAATGAATTCTCTAGCACTGCATTCAGAGTTTTGGGAAACAAGTGCAACTTGTCATATGAATACAATTTAAAACTTTGTGTGTGTGTGTGCATTCTCATTTCCCTCTTCAGTGGCTCTGCCAGTGGCTAGTGGGGAACCTGACACATCTTCTTCAAAATGTAAACATGGCAGTGTTTGTCTGTTTCCCAAGTAGGTCCTGACGGGTTAGTACAGTAATGCAGGGCAGCTGTTTCACGTAGAACAAAAACTTGTTTCCTGAAAGATATGTTCTGGTTCTCGTCAAACTGAACAGATCTGTTTGAGTTAACCTCTTAACAAATGCTTGTAAGCTGGCAAAAGGCAAAGAAGATCACAATTCTGTTTCAATACAGTATTGCTATAGCAGATACAGATACAGATTTTCACATACTTAAAAACGGTTCTCAATTGATTGAAATGGTCATTAAACAGATACTAAACCATCATTATTAAACTGAATAACCCACACTGCTTATTTAATTGCTCTGTGTGTGGCAAGTAAACCACTTTACAAAGAAAGTACAATGTACAATACCCTTGCAGGGACAGGGTTTAGACAGGGAATGGGTTGGTCTTAGATCAGTAGTTGGTGGACCTTAGATCAGAAGTGGGAGTTGTTTTATTTTGAAAATTTCATTTGAAACATAAAAAATTGATTTGAAAAGTTGAGTTTCAAGCCTGAGATTGTTATCTTGCTATATTTTGTCTATTAGAAAATAAGAGATCAGCCTCAGATATGAGCTTCAGATTGGGCCTCATTCTCGACAGCAGTTGGGAAGACTTTCAGAAGGATTTCAGAAGGAACTCCACTTCGGTGGATTTAGGAAAACATTTGCCATTCTCCATAGTTTTTTCTTCTGTGCTTTCTTTTCTTCAGACGACTTTCAGAACGCGAAATAGCAGTCGTAACTCTGCCGGAATCTTCTCAAATGCGATTCCACGGGCCATCTTGTGGTTATTTGAGGAATTGAGGAATGACATTTGAAAAAACTCCGTATTACAGTAAAAGGGTTAACGGTTGAATTTGTGAGAACCCGTTGGTGATTGCGTTCACGTCAACTCTACAGACATCCTCGGATTAAAATAATTATGATAATAATAAATTATTAATTGTGGACTAAATTATTAAAATTATACGAGAATATTTGTATCATTAACAATTACGTTTCACATTTATAGTCATAATTATACGAGGTAGTATTTATTGTTACACTAGGTCTATATGGCTCATAGCTTGACTGTTCTCACCCTTGTACGTCACTTTGGACAAAGGCCGCGTCTGCTAAGTGACTGAATGTGAATGACATGAACACTGCAAATGTAAGTGAATAAATAAATAAACACTAAACCCAATCTCTAAGAACTATAGTATGAATTTATTGCAGTTTATACTACTACTCGTGGCCAGTTTTCACCCCTATGGTGGCCATTTCGACTGACAGGATTCGATTTAAAAAAAAAAAAAAGTGACTACTTAAATGTGTTTTACGGACTTCGGACGTTCAACGTAATACAATATCTCCACCTTATTAATGAACACCTGTTACAAGGTGGATTCGGGAGATTGCGACAGCACACGTTTCTAAAATTGCGTCTCCTTATAAGGAGCTGGCAGGGCGTGTATGTATGCAAATCCACTTTCACGAGAACGCGCATCAATCTAAGAAACTAATCGGAAGGAACCCAGCTGAGAAAACTGCTTATGAACACATTTTCAAGCGTGCGGGAATGCAGCGGAAGCGTTTCTCTTATGTTGTTTTTGCGAAGTCCTGTAAGAAACATTTCTGAAGAATTACAGAAAAAGGTTGAGAATGAGGCCCAATGTTTCTTCTTTATGCAAACCTTAACAGTGTCTTCACCTACTTCAACACCTTCATCCATACACTTCATCTCGTCCTATTCAATCCAAATTACGTCTGGTGATTTCACCAATGTGTAGTGTAGACACATCCCAGTGAAGATTCTTTTATTACAGTGCATGAAATGCCCTGTATTGTTATTCCTAGGCTTCTTCTTCTTCTTCTTCTTCTTCTTATTCTTGTTACCTTTTTCTGCGATTAATTCAGCCCGAACCGCTTAACGTAGAAACTTCATTCAAACTTTGTCGCGTAGGTCTTGTAAAGGACACTTATGCTATGTATTTTTCACTTTTCTAAACTTTATACTTTTTAAGATATTAAATAAAAACGAATCTAAATTTTCCCATTGACTTACATTGGGCCATTATGACATCATAATAGGGTCTTTAAACTGGCTTGCACCTGTGCTTCACTGACAGCTGCACCAAATCAAAGGAACCTCTTCTCTGTCCCTCTCAATTTAACTGTAACTAGGAACATTAAGACACCTTCCATTCTCTACTTTTTTTTCTCTCCATCTCTCCATCTTTCTCTCTATCCCTCTCAGTCTACTTTCTCTCACACTCAATCTCTCTTCTTCACTCCATTTTTATCTCCTTTTTTCAATATTTTCACTCTCTTTTTCTCTTCCACTCTTCTTTCCTTCTTTCACTTTTCTTTCCTTTCTTCACTCTCCTTTCTTCTTTCCTTCTTTCACTCTTCTTTCCTTTCTTCTTTCCTTCTTCAACTACTATTCCCTTCTTTCACTCTTCTTTCCTTTCTTCACTCTTGTTTCTTTTCTTCTTCCACTCTTCTTTCCTTTCTTCACTCTTCTCTCTTTTCTTCTTTCCTTCTTTCACTCTTCTTTCTTTTCTTCTTCCTTTCCTAACTTTTGCATTTCATGCACTGGTATTTCCTTCAGGAAATGCATTTTCTAGTTCATTTTAATATGTAGTGAAGTGGATTATCCAGACTATTTCACCAAATGTCATGGGTTGATGGAGATCTATATATAAATCCATCGTGATTGTTGGAGGGGTTATACGTAGCCTACATACACACGGAATTAGTTTTTAGTTTCATTTTTTACTATGTGAATGTTAATCCTATTGTTTAGTAAGTGAAATTCATTTCAATTCAAGGTCCAATACTTTATAAAGCAAGGAAAAGCACACCCCATCTAGAGGTTCATGGGTAGCGTCCCTGTTAGCAGTTTGGTAGATGCCACATATTTGAGGGAGACATTTTTGAGAAGTGCCTAATGAGATTGATTTGTTCATCTCACACAAAAAAATTGTTCGGTAAAACATCTGAAGGCAACGCAGTGGTGTGGTGTTGCTGATTTATTTCCTGTGTTTGAGCATATTGAACTGTGCTACAGATAAAATGTGAGTTAACATATTTCTCCTAGATGCATTCATCATATTCGTATACCAGCCCAGAACACAATTGAAACTCTGTCATACAGCTGAAAAGTATAATATATAAAGAAACCATGCTGCAATTAAACAATTCCCCTGTTCTTTAACCATTGGAGAAACCTGCCTTGCAGGGGCGTGTTCTGGGGTCCATGGCTGTTCTGTGCTTCACCAGCCAGGACTACCTATGCCAGCATAAATAGCTTTTACAGCATGTTTTTTTTCACATTGAGAACTGACTTGTTTTCAAATAGGCTAATGTATGTTTCCAGTGTATTTCGCTGAACTGTGGTATAAATGTATTTTCTGCATGATCACAATCATTTCGAGCATTTTTATAATCAAAGCATGTCCTCCTGTTCAAACAGACAGGAGACAGGGAGACAGCGACGAGCTGTGCCTCATCTCACATTGCGGAATCCCTCACTAACTGGGTTGAGCGCATGCGTAGAACCTATTTAGTCTTGCTGAGCTGACAAATAACCTCAGTATAAAAACATGGAAGGGAGGCAAACAGAACCTCTGCCTCAATGAAGGAGGCGGTCGGGTTTATGCTTGTTCTGCCGTTGCTCTTCTTCTACACTTATATTTGACCTTGACTGCGAAAATGGAAGATTTTATAGCTAAGCAGCTAAAACATTACACTTAGCTATGTCTAACTGGATTGCAAAGAATCTGTCTACAATTTTCAATGAATGAGCCTATTCTGCAGCGATTTGCTTGAGGATAATTACTCATGCATCTTCAATTGCTGAAAGAATTTACGTTTTATTCGGCCTATATAGATAGAACCGGGAAGGCTGGCTTGTTACCTGCATCATCGTATTTGAAAGCACGTTATATTAAAAGCGTGTGTCCCTGTCTTAATGCGATGTTGTGCGAACCAAAGCAACGTTTAAAAATGTGAATTGATCTTCTTCAGTCTTACTTTGTACTGGAGGCCTTTTGCAGGTTTCTGTGTGAGTGAAAGCACTCGATGGTCTCTTCAAAAAAAATCGCCTGATATACATTGCTAATGAATCCATCCCGAACGGGTAGGCAGACAGGCTAATCCCCAACGTGTAGGCTATAATACAGCGCAGATAAACATTATTCAGACTACAGCGTTTATATGTTCAACAATATGAAACTTAGTCTTAGGTGATTTAAAATGACACCAAATTGGATTATTCCAATGGCAGAATTAAGGCGCAGGAAACTTTGAGATGCAAAACGCCACTTTGAGATGCGTAAACGCTATTTAGAGGTGCATACACACTATTTCCAAAATTCCAGAGGTGCGTAAACGGCGTTTACATGCGTTTACCCTCCACTACAGCCCTGCATAATAGTTTGATCGAATGAGTTGCAATAAAGTGCTCACATTTAGGATAGTAAGGACTGCGTTCATAACGTGATACAACATTTTAGTTGACGTTGTCCAGGGCCCCTTAGATGTCATGATGTGCCCCATGGGCAAGTGCCAGTTGCCCTAATGGTTAATCCGGCCTTGTGAGCCATAGAGACCTAGTGTAACAATAAATAAATTAGAAATAGAAAAAAGTAGTAGTAGTACTAGTAGAAGTACAAGTTAGGAAGGGAGGGTGCTCTCTGAAGAGTTGGGTCTTCAAGAGCTTTTCTAAGGTAGAGAAATGTACTTTGTAAATTTGGCACAGAGAGGGTTATGGGATTGAAGAAGTGTCTTTCCATCTTACTGTTTTGCTTTCTCAGCCTGATATTTGAGGTTTACGGATAACAAAGAAACAGTGAACCACCCGCTCTCTGACACACTCACACACACACACACACAGGAAAAACACCCCTCCCCTTCCTGACTTTCAGGATCAAGAGTGTAATGTTTGCTTTGGGAAAAAGCGTAAAGCTACCATGCTGCCTGGGGTGTCTGAATTCAAGGTGAGGTTATGGCCCATCTGGTCTCTTGGTCCTGCCCACCTTGTGTGCCTGTGCTCTCTTTCCCTCTCTCTGCAGTAGGTGAATTGGTGCACAGATGTGGGGGATTCCGTCCTCATTGGCAGGCTGATAAGAGGTCTGCTCTCCACTCTGGCAGGGGCTCTCCTTGCATTTTTGCTTTTGTATTATGTTTTGCTGACACTCCTAGACCCTGACTGGTGCTACATTTTTGCTTTCTTCTGTTATTCTGATGTTCTTTACATTCTTTAGATCAAAATGTTTTATATTGACCATCTGCTGAGCACACAGATATGCCCTTGGTTTCAATAAAGAAAATACCACAGCTGATAGTACAATTGGACTGTAATGTAACACTACTTAATTTTCAACCCCCATTAACCTTTCCTGCCAAATCCAGTAATTATTAGAATGAATTATATGATTAGTTTGCAGCAAATACAACTGTAACTGTATGAAATTATGTGTATGGTTGGCATTGATGCAAACAAGCTTGGCTATCACACATAGCATCCAGGAGAACGCAAATCAGGTCCAGGAAGTAAGACAAGCTATGGATTCTCTCATGGTAAGTACATCTTCAGATGTCTTCAGCCTTTAAGGCATCTAAGGTGACCAACAGTGTGTGAGTCACTCTGTAAAATGACCTGATACTCTGGAAGGGAAATACCTGCAGTTCACCAGCAGGTGGTGAGAGAGGAACATCTTATTTTATTTCATTGCAAAACCAATAAATTCAGACGGAGAATGTAGGTTGTAGATTACCATCAGTACTGTTGGCTGGGGCAAGTTGGATGATGTTATGTTGACCCATTCTAAATTAGATGAAGTTAAAAATGGCTTCAATATTAATGTTTACCATGGGGGACACACAAAGCTCTGGAAACTGTTTCATTGATGCCCATTTCCCATAGTGACTTGACATGACTACACCCTTCATGTGCCACTACACACCACTGCACACAACCTGAAAAGTTCACGCATGGCGGGGTAAAGAACAATGCTTTACCTCTCACAGCTGCTACACTATGTATATAGAAAAACAGGAGCGACTTCACAGCATTTATGAACTCCATTGTGGAATGGTGCTCTGAGGTGGAGAAGCGTGTCAGAGGACAAGAGAGAGTTCAGCTGAGTCATGCCAGAGGACACCATAGCATCTAGCGTACATTCTAGGACTTTAAAGAAGTATATGTCGCCCTCTGCTAGAGTAACTCATGAAGGCAAGTTCAAGTTCAAGTTCAAGTGTTTTTATTTGTCACATACAATAAATTGAAGTGAAATGTTAAAGGGTCAATGCTCCACACTGTGCAAAAATAAATAAAAATATAAAATAAAATAAATTAGTTAATTTATATAGATAAAATAAAAAATGTAAATAAAATTAAATTAAAAAATAAGGTGTTGAATTAAAAATTTGAATTCAAGTGTCTCACTGCCTGTGGATAAAAACTTCTCTTAAGTCTCTCAGTCCTTGAGTTAAGGCTTCGTAGGTGTCTACCTGACGGCAGCAGGGTGAAGAGGCTGGCATTGGGGTGTGTGTCATCCCTCCTGATGTTTTTTGCCCTCGACTCCACCCTCTTGTGGTAGATGTCCTTCACGTTGGGTAGGGACGCTCTGATAGTCCGCTCAGCTGAGCGCACCACCCTCTGTAGGTTGGCCTGGTCTTGAGCGGTACAGCTTCCGTACCAGACGGAGATGCATCCTGTGAGGACGCTCTCCACGGCTGAGGAGTAGAAGGTCTTCAGGATGGAAGGGGAGACCTTGAATTTCCTCAGCCTCCGAAGGAAGTACAGTCGCTGCCTAGATGACTTTGTCACATGTTGTGTGTGGAGGGTCCAGGTTAGGTCTTCAGTGATGTGCACACCCAGGTACTTAAAACTAGGAACCCTCTCCACAGGCTCCCCGTTGATGATGAGGGGGGTGAACCCGCTGTCCTGCTTCCGCCGGAAGTCCACCACCATTTCCTTTGTCTTTTTTATATTTAGGGCCAAATTGTTGGACTGACACCACAGTGCCAGGTCTGCCACTTGGTTCTGGTAGGGCTGCTTGTTGTTATCAGAGATAAGACCCAGCACCACAGTGTCGTCTGCAAATTTAATGATGGAGGTTGAACTTCCGGAGGCTGTGCAGTCATAAGTGTAGATGTTGTACAGCAGCGGGCTCAGAACACAGCCCTGGGGGGAACCGATGTTGAGGGTCAGCAGCCCAGAGGTTACACCACCCTCCACTTTCACCACCTGGGGGCGGTCAGTAAGGAAGCTGAGCACCCAGTTGCACATTTGGGTGTTGATCCCCAGCGACCTCATCTTGTCGATCAGGCAGAGGGGGACTATGGTATTGAAAGCTGAACTGTAATCAATGAACAGCATCCTCACATAGTTCCCCCCCCCACCATCCAGATGAGTAAGAGTGGTGTTTAGCAGGTTGGAGATGGTATCGTCTCTGCTTCTGTTTGCTTTGTATGCAAACTGGAGGGGGTCGAACGAGTTTGGCAGGGAGGTGCAGATGTAATTTTTCACCAGCCTTTCGAAACATTTCATCACTGCACCACTGGACAGTAATCGTTCAAACATGATGGTTTACTATTTTTGGGCACCGGTACAATGATAGACTTTTTAAAGCAAGATGGGACGACAGCTTGGGCCAGGGATGTATTAAAGATCATGGTGTACACTGGAGCTAGTTGGTCAGCACAGGATTTAAGGACCCTTTCAGGGATCTGGTCAGGCCCGGCAGCCTTTTTCCCATTTACCCCTTTGAACACCCTTCTCACATCACTCTCACTGGCATAACCAGAGAAGACTTCATACAGTGTGAGAGTAGTAACACTTACTTGAACTTGACAGGCCTAAAAGATGGTGCTTCTGATAATGCTTCTGAGACTTTATGTAGAAAGTGAAGCAAAACATGGCTTCAACAGTAACACTGCAGAAACACAAGACAACAGCCTATGTGTAAAAACCAGACAAATTAATGACTGGTGTTAAGTATCCCCAAGCAGTTTGATTACACAGCGGCCCTAATGTTGTTCAGTAAGTCAGAGGAATGCTCAGGCACAGGAAACCATTCACAGTGCTGAAGATTTTTACCTTTTTCCACAATTAGAAGCCATCAAACCCAAACACAGCCTGCCATCATTTCTGTTTTGGCAAGGACAACACTGAGTTGTCATGGAGCAATAGTTGCCAGCATGGTGAGTGCCGTCAGGCATTCTGTGAACAGGGCCTGTGTGTCCGTTGCTACTGTGAGGTTTAGTGGTCTTCACGGAATGTGGCAGCGTCCGTCATAGGCATGGATCAGAAACACAGATGATAAGCAAAGGTTGGGTCATAGCCATTTTTGGGGGGGTGATTCGCACACATACGCCTCTGTCTTGAAATAATATGGCGAGAATTTGAAGCAGCTGTTAATGTACATATCTGTGGAGTGAAGTATAGGTGAACAACATTTTTGTTGTGCCAAGCTGATTAACAATACATACTCACAAAGTTGTTTTTTTCCTCAGGCCACGAGGGTGTGTGTCATTCTTAAAGAAATTGCCTCAGGTAATATAACGCTATAATGTATCAAAGTGTTAAATCATGGTTGTTTACAGAAATATGATTTAGCCCATACTAACATGATGTTAAATAACCACAACTTTAAAATGTTACTTTTCTTGTACTGAAGTTCCAAAGTCATAACAGCATGAATAAATACAGTATTGTTTTTTTCTAAACTCAGTAATGTAAGCTTTCCACTTCTTTACGTGCCACTTGATGCATGTCCTTTTACAGTTACTGGAAGGGTCTTGTTCGAGGTTAACACCAGTGAATCAGTAATTTTTTTATCACACCCGTTTCACAGTTAAGAGTGTTACAGAAACATTCATAGAAATATCTTTGTAGGGAGCTAAACATGTAAGTTAAATTAAGAAAGAGAAATACAATATTTGACATTTTTGCCAGTATCGCTTTGCTAATTCTTCCAATATATGCTACAAAAATGACAATACAAGTCTGAAGCGATGGGATCAATCCAGTTTATTTAATGGACTGCAAACCTGAAAGAGGTCTCTGATCACTGTGAATGATCTCATTGACTCTCGACCTCCATGGACATCATACAATTCAAAATCAATACTTGATGCATGACGTAGACCCACAAATGGCATCTATAAATAACCCTTAACCTCTTGCACAATTAACATGTATGTGTGTTGCAATACCAAACAATACAAATGACTGAAAGTGGAGCCCTTTAGGTAAATATCGAAACTTCAGGCAAAGTAACAATGAGACAAATTTAACTCTTAAATTCCCCATACCTCACTCCCCAAAGACAACCAAGTCATGTTCATGATAGTGTGTTCATATCATTCATAAATCTCTGATTGTGTGATTTCTCATTTATAAATTCTTAAAGACATTGACCAGGTAGAAGCCATAACACACCCACCCATGTTGCTATGCACTAAAAGCAAATCTGTTGCATCTGTGTCTTAACCTTTAGCGCTGCAGACGACCCATGCACTGTGTTTGATTTCAGTGCAATTACGGCACACTTGACAAAAATGGCTTTCAAGTAAATACTCACTCAGTCACAACAGTCATTTCAATCATGCTCATTGGGCTTGGTAGCCTGTGCCAAGACTTCTTCCTGGGCTTCTTCGACACTACTAGAGGAATAGATAACTGCCAAAAAAAAAGTGGTTCTGAGGATACAGACTCAAGACAACACATGGAAAACAAACAAACAAAATAAAAATGTCTAAATCAGAAGTCCACAAAAATTCATTAGTCCTAGGTCAGCTGCCTTTTCATCTGTGACCTTGGACCAAAAAGGCCCAGTACGCCATGACATGCTGTAAACAGTAAAACAAAAAACCTCCATGGTGGCTCCCAGCTAGGGGAGTTTATTTTATAAAATGTATAACAATTGTATTTACAGTAACAAGCAGGATCATTTGCTTTTGTGCTGGTGCTGTCAATGTAACTTTCTTTTACATTTACTGCTTATTGACTGCTGAAGGGTTCCAGAGAAACCTGCACCTCACAAATGCTTTTACTGGCAGTATCAGTATCTAGCCAGTTATAACTGTCCACAGGGTGAGTCATAAATTTGGTTTGCAACTATTTCCCACAGATAGAAGGCAAGCACTGATGGCCAAGGCTAGAGTAAGCATCTCGTTAGCTCCACCAGCATAACAAGCCCAACAACATTCCCCAGGGTAAGAGAAATGATCGAGTGGAAAACAGGCACAGCGGGTTCAGGCGCTTACAGAGGCACGGAGGTACTAATGGACTGACAACAGCTTGTGTCGGAGAACTACTGCACATCGCAAAGTGGAGTAAACCCTAACATGATATTATAAAAAGACAAAACAAGCCAAAACAAGCACTTGAATGAAAAAAGCTGGGTTTACATTCTGTAATTGAGTGTTTATGTGTGAGTGTGTGTGTGTGTGTGTGTTTGCGCGTGGGTATTTGGCATGTAAGAATGTCAGTGGAGCACAACCAACCAACCAGCCATTCCAGGTTAGAGGTTAAATGTCTGTGGAACAACAGACAAATGCCCAAGGTACACTGGGCAGTCAAAAAGAGAATGATTAGCACTTAGCTCTTAACACACAAAGGCACAGGACATAGCATATTTTCAAACTCAGAAACATATCATCGTGGCACCTTAAAAGGACAAACTTTTAAACAAACACATTTTTCCTAAATTTCCCTTGGGATTAATAGTATCCATCTATCTATCTCTATCTATCAAACAGAGAAAAACAAAACACATATTCCCTTTGTTTTCATCAAAGTCAACAGGCAGTTGCTACAGCTGGTCATATTACTCAAAATTAAACTGTCACTCACAGAACATGCAGCAGACTACCACAGTAATTTGGATTGTCAAGAAAGATTGTCCAGGAGACATTTAAGATACAAATAATAATAATAAAAAAACCTCACAAATATACTGATGTAAATACACATTAAAAAAAGCGTGTCAAAGAAAAGGATTCCATTTTGAAAGCATCAGAGGTACCTGAGTGTTTCAAGGGTTTTGATGCATACATAGAGACATGGATGTTGCATTTCATCGAGGGAAGGTAAAGCGCAATCGCCGGGGACCAGTTCTTGTAGAATCAGATGGTGGAAAGGTTATCGGCCAGATAGTACAGACTGTAGCCATTGCAGACTATGCAACAGAGGTTGCACAGGGATGACAGTAGATGGTAGAGCCAGAGGCGGCTGCTGAGCTTCTTGTACTTGGCGTCAGTGTCACAGAGCTTGGCATAGACCTCGCGATTGGTGGAGAGGCCAATGTCCAGGCCCAGTCCACAGGCCTGCTCGATGAGGTGCATGTCCGCCATGATCTCAGAGGCCATCTGACCGAACCACTGGGCATTGATGGCAGCTACCGTCACGCACACAAAGAATATAAAGATCTGTAGACACCAAATGAGATATAAAAGAGGGGGACAAGAGAGAAAAGTCAGGATTTGGGATAGTGACATGAGGAAAGGGATAAACAGGGAGAGTGATCTACTGTAGCACCGTACTGCAGGCCCTTCACCCATCCACACTTGGACATGGACTTTTAAGTGTTTACAACCGAGTACATGCCATTGTCTAAGACAAAGAGGTGTATGTTTACAATATCAATATGACAACTTCTACAACATCTTGCCTGTGCAAAAGCAATTCACCCCTACTCGCACACACATTATATACACCACACCAAATAGCAGGGGCGTCCCACATTTACATGATTTAACCAATTTGTGTGCCTATTACGAATGTGTTCTAATGCCAGTTACTTTGAAACATGCCCTGTACATATGTCATGCAAAAATTCTGCCTAACAGAATCTGAATTCCCCTTCAGAGTATACTTTACAGCCCAAACTGGAAGATATCAGTATTTGACCCTGCATGTTCCTACCTGGAAGGCTTCCTTTTCATCCATAAGATCACTAGGGTGGTAAACGGCAAAAATGGCCAGATTGAAGAAGGCACATGCTGAACCCATGTGATGGTAGAAGGGAAACAGTCTGCTCTGGATGAACCCAAACGTGTGTCTGTTGAGGTGGTTGTCCATCACAAAGCCTGGACAAATAGAAAACAAAACAACAACAAAACAATAGTTTGATCACATTGACAATCAGTGGAGGTAGATTTTTAGACCCTTTGCATTTTAAATGACTTATTACTCACTGGAAATGAATGTGACCCATATCTGCATTCCCCAAAAGGTCGAGAGGAAGACGAGGTGCAGGAGTTTAGCAGTGGCGGTAGGCTCCCTGTCTGTTGCCATGACGACGACCTCTTTAGCCAATGCCACCAGGCACTATGGTCTCTGGCACTTCTTTCACGCTGGTTCTCTTTGGTTGTAAACAGCACCGCAGAAACGATCTACGACCACACAGCTGGCTGCGTTCTGAATGTGTTAAAGCACAGGCTTTCGAATGACGTTGTAGTAAATGTTCAATACAAGATATTCTTAAACCAAACAGCGCATACAGCCGACGCCTAGCTGCATCACAGTGGCGGGGAAGGTGTAGTCACTGACCCTTCACCCATTTCTACATACTTGCACTCGTAGGTTTAGGCTGGAATTGATGACTCCACCTGAAGGTTCACATAGGCTAAAAAACTAGAACAAGTAGCAAAGTAGCAATAAGCATTAAGGTGATGCACCGAATATTGGCTAGATCGATAATAGGTCTACTATGCTCTCTGGTCTAACGCATATAAATCTCAAAACTGCCAAAAACAAGATTATGTTGAGGGTTTGTCTGCAGTATCGGCAAACCGCGACACGCCCCAAACATCGATACTTTGAAAGAGTATGTAATGTGTCGTAACTGAGAGGCGCTCGTCAATGTCACCTTCGCTGTTAAAAAATAGCTTTTAATGCAACAAGTGAATAAAGGTTAACTAAAGTTTAAGTGTCTTTCCCAAAGTAGCCTACGACAGAAAGAATACACCCAGGCTATAGCGAGTACAGGCTATTCCAAACTCCAGCCAACATGCAAGTCAGCTATACAGTAGCCGACAAGGAGCCAACTCTATAATGAACACATCAGATTATCCGTAGCCTAGTATAGGCCCCTTCGGAATAAAATTAGTTAGATAGCAAATGCGATATGGTCACTTTAAATACCAGGTCAGAGGTGAGTGTCAAATTAAAAGTAACATTCCCTTCATATTGCCATCTAAATCAGATCATGGCACTCTTTGTAATGCAACACTGATTCTGTGCAGGCTAGTAACTGATTCTTGACAAGCGAGAAATAAACGCATTACAGACAACTCACCTCACGATTTCTCAAGCTGAAAGTGGAACAGCAAAAGCGAGCGACTTTCCGAGTGTCTCCCTAAGTAGCTAACTTCTTATTGGTAGTTAAACTCACGAAAGTACAACCTGAGTGGCTGCTTGGCGTCAGTGCAGAAGTCAACCGGAGATGTTGCTGTCTTAACCATAGACATATATAATATATATATATCTTAACTGCCAGCTTGTACAATATCCACCCCAAGTGGCCACTTCTAGAATGTATCCAGTTCTCCAGAAAGCCGTTCACAAAGGTTAAATTACCTCTCAACGTAGCCTACTTCGTAACGAACTTATTCAGATAAACTTTATAACGCCTATGCTGGATGCATTCGCCATTACCAATGTCTGCCTACAACTAAAACGATATGCCTTGGCTAGCCTTAGTGATACATTTAAATCCGAACACACCGTGGGATGCCTATTCAAGGTACACAGCCTAACTACGATGCAATTGCTTAGGACATAGCCTTGCTATTCACCCCAAACACAAGCAAACAAGTACAAAATAATTCAGTGTTAAGTATTCTGGTTTGTCCAGAAAGCATAGCTGAATATCCTAACAATGCCTGGATTGTTATGTTCTCCTTCTTTCACATGTTGATCTCATCATAGCCATATACATGCATGTCTATGGAGCTCATGGCCAAAGATCCACCATTGGCCGGGCCCGTTGCCAAGAGACAAATCATTAATACATTATGAACTGACCAAACGTCAGCGTTGTCATGGACACATATGTCAACTACACATAGGTTGTGTCCTCTTGATGATCCAGCGTGTACAAAAAAGATGGCTGAAAAATGTTTCAAGGGAGCCCCTTTTGGGACACAGGCAGCCAGGTACCTAGCTCTTGAGCTAAGGAAGAGAATGGGAAACCAAGTTGAATGAAAAGAAAAAACAGTCAAGGGAATAATAGTTATTTTTTATTAGTAGTAGTCTTACAAATGATGATAATATTTGGTTTTGTCAGGATGTTGCTTAATATCTGTATCTTTGGGTATACACTTGACAATGTTATGCAGACAAATTAGTTCTTAAGTTAACACATAATGGTCTCTTTCTACTAGGTTTGATGTTTCAGCTGTCCATCCTGCAAACAAGAGGGTGGGCACTTACACACAGATACCCTACTGCAAAAAGATGACAAGTGACCTGGTAAAGACTAATTTCACTCCTCTACTTCTGTCTCCACGGCTACTCAGTCAATGTTTTATTCCAGGTAATTATAGACAGTATCTTGACATCTCGTTAGATTGAAATATTTAACTTTACATAGCACAAAAAGTAAGGACATTTGTGTTTGGTAGATTATTTCTTTGTTGTAATACTCAGCTCTGCTGCTCACCCCCCAAATGCATTTTCCTTACACTCATACCATTTAAAAGGTAAATAAACAGGCTTTCCAACGGTATACGATTTATTGCCAAGAAGCATTGTTACAACAAAGAAATAATCTACCAAACACAAATTTCCAATAAGCTGTTTAGTAGTGGCAGAGAAGATTTGGCACATTTTTTCATGGGCGCAACCCATTTACTCAGCTCTGCTGCTCATCCCCCAAATGCATGTTCTTTACAAATGTGGCACCATTTGAAAGGTGAATAAACAGGCTTTCCAACGGTATAAGATTTATTGGCAAGAAACATTGTTACAACAAAGAAATAATCTACCAAACACAAATTTCCGTACTTTTTGTGCTATGTTTATATGCAGTAGTAAACGCTTTCGTATTTCCTTGAAAAAATAGACTGAATATGTGCTCATTGCATTTAACTACATTGTAGTGACAGGACAATCTGACAGCTCTTCTCTAATGTTTTCACCATTTTTCAAAGAACACACAGAGCAGTCAGAAAGTTGATATAGAAGGCAGACAATCTCATTCTCAGCCACGACACACCAGGTAGGGGTGGGCAAATAGGTTAACAACAGATAAACTGATAATCACATACATTAGATTAGGCATAGCACACAGATTAAAAAAGGATAACATAAATACACGCTAACATTAACACAGGCTAAAAAGACAAGTACATTTGAAAGTGGGCCATCAAACAAACAATAAAACATTGTCTTTCTATCGCAAGGCATTATGGGGCAAGGCACATTGCATACTGTGGTAGCCCAAGCTGCTCTTAAGGCCGAATTATGCTCCGTTTTAGACGTAACGCGTAAGCACGTAAAGGCTGATTCATGCTTCCTTACGTAAGCGTAAGCGCAAGCGCAAGAGGCCGCGCAAGCCCCTTGCGCGACCCTTGCGCGTCTTCTTACGTCTTGCGTGCGTCGGCCCCTTTTTCTAGACTTGCGTCATTTTTTACGTAAGCCCTTACGCGAGCCTCGCAGCCTGCATTCTATCAACGAATGATACGAGATGAGGTTACTAAAATATTCTGCATGTCTACTCAGTTTTACAGTGCTTCCCAAGTAAAGGTTTGAAAAGAACTTCAAGCTTCAGACTTTCTGTTAGGGAACCTGTTATCTATCTGCAGAGCAAATGTCAGGCTCATACAAAAACATTAACGTGAATTACTTGATGCTAATACCTAGCGCGGTGTCTATAGGATTTTCCATATACGTTAGCATTAAGCTAACGTATTTTCTACCACGGTTAAACATGCAATACTATGTGATTGTTTTTAGAAAACGAATGTTACGTGATGAGATTACTCAAATGTAGTCTGCATGTCTGCTCAGTTTAACAGTGCTACTCGAGCAAAGGTTTGAAAAGAACTTAAAGCTTCAGACTTTCTGTTAGGGAAACAGCTTTCTATCTGCCAGGCAAATGGCAGGCTCATGACCACACGCGCAACCTTTGGGAGCATGAACTGCACCGAGTAAATTTTGCGCAACCGTTAACCCCCAACGCTGTAGCAAGCAGCCGCCTTAAGATACACAACCCCCCCTTGCGCGGTAAAATACCCCCCCTTACGTGCTTAAGTGCGTCGCCCAAAATTCCTGACTATGCGACTAAAACACTACGGCCCTACACAGCTCGCAAAGGCTGTGATTGGCCGGCTACCACAGCCTTTCACAGAGTCTCACGTTTCCGGGTTAATAGCATACAGTCTTTTTTAGACCAAGATATTTTTTAAAATCATGAATACCCTGCAGACCTCTCACAAGCCTTTTCTTATGGATTAGGAACAAACATAACAGAAGAGGTCCGAAGACATGACCTCCTTTACAAATCCTCTTTAAACACTTATAAGGACGCTCAAATTACCGCGAATATCCCACTCTCACCCGCGATTGTTTGGAGAGAATGTGGTCATTCACGAACAAAGGTACTTTCATATTCATTTTCCGCCACTTGTGAGTCATGGCGATATCTTTCATTGAGTTCATATTGACGTGAATCCATCAATTGCACCAGCGAGTTTGATAGAATGAGCCCGGTCTGCTCATATACAAAAGTTAACAGTAACCTGCCGTTACCTTGTGGCCAGCACCAATGTAGTTACAAGCATTGACAACATGATGAGATTCTCTCGCCGTTAACCACCTCATCTTTGAATAATGTAACTCATAAACACATAGTTTTAAAGCCTGTCGCAGTCATTAAAAGATGTCAATAAACGAACTTTTGCGTCATGTGCTGTCTTTTTCGCCACTGGTACTGAATTGCCAACATTTGTATTTTGTGTAACACATGTATTCATAACATCAAGCCTTTCGCCCACTACACTTTCATGCTCCGGTAAGTTTTTTTCCTTTGTCCTGCTGCAATAAATAGGCTTACTTAACTCAAAAAAAAATCTACAGTTCTGGCGTCAATTTGCTTTGCAACACGCAACACGGCTCACAAGCCTTGCAACACGGCTCTGCGTCTAAAACGAACCTTAAATCAAAACTTGTCTAAAACAAGTTCCTTGTGTAAATTACGTGCTTACGCGTTACGTCTAAAACAGAGCATAATTCGGCCTTTAGGTTACTATGGTTGAACAGTACTACAAGGCAGGCTTTAGGACCCTGGGGAGGTGTGCTGGGGACTAGGTAGGTCGAGCTTCCCCTAATTGCAGCTCACCTGCAGATTGTTTGACTAGTGGCTGATCAGTGCCAATCTAGTCAAACAAAAGAGCTTTAAAAAAGTCAGTTAGAAGAGCTGGCTGAGAGAGAGAGACAGAGGGGAAGGTGCCAGTTGCACTGGGTGCAAGGCAGAGGTTTACCCTGTTTTATGTTTGTTTCAATGCTTTTGTTGTAAAGTTTGAGTGCCTAAGTTGATCATTTAAAAGAGTTAATAAAAGAATATGCTGTGAAATTTCCTGGTCGCGTCGTGTTGAGTGCTGGGCTGCGACAATACACACACCAGGAAGCACAAAACTCCCCTTGCACTCTATACAATATATTGTCCTAAAATGATCTACTCAGTTACCTTCTTCAACCTGTTTTTTCAAAGGAAAATATTTTGAATTAGACTACTTGGTTTTCTTCCTTTAAATTGGAATCTACTCTGAAATGTATTACAGGAAAGGAATATTGGGCCAGGAACATACAATCCAGACATCAGTGACTTTGGTCCAAGAGCTATTCAGGAGCGGACTAAGGGGCCAGGCTGGAAGAGGGCACAAGAGACCGCCCGCCAAGCCCAGATGCCTGGACTCCTACACAGAGAAATCTGGGAGAACAAGCATCTCCAGGTAAGCGCTTAGGGGATCTCACTGGAAATCAGAGGATCAGAGGAGATGTCTTGGAAGAAAATGAGCAGACAAATTTAACAAAGCTGATCAAAGCAAAACATTGTATAAATATTGTCAGTGTTATTCCTCTACAACCACAAACATAAGAAAAAAGTAAATGTATCGATCATTTAAATATTGGAAAAAGTAAATGTATTGATCATTTAAATATTGGGAATGATGTTCATGAAGGTACAGTGAATTATTCAGCCTGATGTAATAATAAAAAAATATCTCTGCTTACAAAGAATACACTGTGCTTTCCTTTCACAGAAAACCAATGTCGGTCCTGGCACCTACAAAACCACAGACTTCCTCAAAGAACTGAACAAGAAACCAGGCAGCATCAGAGGCATCTGTGATTCAAGGGCTGAGAGATTTCAAGAAACGCGGGTACACAAGATTTCCACTTGATGGAGACAAAGAATCATATCATTGTAGTGATGAAAAGCATATTGCACTTTCCTTGCAATCCTTTTTTCCAGTGCAATCCATGTCTCCTCACACTGATAAACAGTTCAGTTCTCTGCCTTGTAGTGCTGGACTCCTGGCCCCGGGAGTTATGGGAAAGGGGGCATTCCATGGGCGGCTGTGGAGGAGAAGAGGATCAAATCAGCTGGAACCAAATCTTCCATAGTGTTTGGCTCAGGGATCGAGCGCTTTTCAGAAGGGAGCGAGGTAGAGGAGAGACTAGAAACTGACATTCTCCAGTGGCCAAACATTTAAGTTACTTGCTACGAGCACCTCAAGTCAATAATCACAAGTGACTGAGACCAGGCCACTGTGTTTTTTTAACCTCCTGAAAATGTGTGCTTTCAGAATGTTGGACTAAGCCCAGGAACATATGACATAAAGAGCTCCATTGACCTGGTGTTGAACCGCCGTACTGGGAAAAGAGGCCCTTATGACCTCTTTACTGGACCAAGGAACAAACCACTCTGCACCGGCTACTTTGCTGCTCCAGTAAGTATGGGAAAAAGAGATTTCTCTCCTTTTGAGATAGAAGTGAATGCTAGAAGTGTACAAGTTTTAACAACAGCGTGGATCTGACTAGCATTTATATCGTTCATGTGTATTAGTCTGGTCAGTAAAAACAGTAAATAAGGCACAAGGAATACAATTACTGATTTGACCAAATCCATATACCATCTTGTTTTACTCACTTAATCATTAATTCTTACCCTGAGCAATTCTCTACAACAAGGTGTGATTCTAGACATAATCATGGGGAAATGACTGCTAGGAAACATTATGTCACAGCTGAAAAGCAGCACTCTTGAAATAATGTGAAACCGTGTTCTTCATAAATAAACAAATTCATTGTTGAAGTCTCTGACGACATAGCTTATCATGAGTAAGTGAGTCACGAGTCAAATGAATCCATGTAGTTAGTGCTTTCCGTTAAAATGCACTAATCAAATGCACTTATGCCCCCCTTTTTTCTGCCTCCCCTCTAGAAAAGAGTCAATCTGAACCCAGGGGAATACAGCAAGGAGATGCCAAAGTTTGGAGAGGATCTGGAGAAGCCAGAGAAGCGAAAGCACGGCATGTTTGGCACTCTGGAGCAGTACCCTGCTGTGCACACCACTAGGACGTTCCACAACACCCAGTCTCAGTGCAAGACGTCTGCAGTGAGTAGCAACCACTGGTGTCTCTGCCTATAACGCATACTGTTGTGCCGCACACATTGGTTTGACTTTTTCTGGCCACCTCTTCAATATGGCATTCAACATCACTGCATCACTTTCACTGTGTTAAAAGTCAATGTTCAGAGGCTTTTCTGCAATTATGGATGCAATCGTTCTGTCTATTAGTCAGACAATGAGGTACCTAAGTATCGAAGGTCCAAATTGACAATGAGGTGCCTAAGTATCGAAGGCCAAACTTGACAATGAGGTACCTAAGTATCGAAGGTCCAATTTGACAATGAGGAACCTAAGTATCGTAGGTCAAACTTGCTGAACCTGTCTCAATGTCTCCCCCTTCACCAGACCAGTCCGGGCCCAGGGTGGTATGAGGTGAAACCAGTCAGCCGCCCGGGGAGTCACTCTGCCCCACCCTTTCTCTCTTCCGCGCCGCTGGTCAGCAAGAACATAGAGAGACAGCAGATGGGTGGATATGTGAGTAGATCACCTGCATATGAGCCTGTGGAAGTCTATAGAGAAGCTTATGTACGTCATCTAACACAATGTGATAAGTTGTAATGTAACCACTGCATTGTGCATAGCCATAATGCCTTTGGTTCAGTTCTGCATTCCACCTGAGTTATTATCAGTTATAATCTGAGGTAAAGCAAACCAAACTGACTTTTTCATGAACCTGGAACTGCTTTCCTTCAAGACTAAGGAGGTTGATTGAAAACAAGACAGTTGGCGTTCTTTGCATTCCATCATAAAGATATTCAATAACGTAGATTTTAATCATTTCAATATCATTTTATTAAAAACATCAATTGTGAATGATGTGCGCCAGTGAGGTGTTCGTCATTTGTAAGTCCTCCTGACACCCCTTTGTTTACTTGCCCCAAACAGAGCGTCATTGGGCCAGGTAACTATGACATCACGGAGAAGAACAGGAAAACCATCAGTGGTCACCAGTCCGTCTTCAACTCTGAAACACAGCGATATCTGCACTGCCCCCACAGGGACAAATACATACAGTAAGAACAGGCCAAATAGTCAGCGGTCCACGCTCCAAAAACAGATGAAACTCACACACAATGGCAAACAATCCTCGAGCATTGAGCACGATGGTTAAACAATACAGTTTACAGTGTGTTCTTCAAAAGAACACGGCTGTATACTTAACTCCTTAAAGAATTCTGTACATTTTAGTGGCATGCCGTATGATCCTGATACGTGTTTTATCGGATGCAGATATGATTTACAGTAAGCGTTCATTTCCTTCGACAGGGAAAGACTGAGGCCCGTAAATTTGGGTGTGGCAAGAGGAGCTTTCCCAGTGAGCGTTTAAAGCACACCTGAAGAGACCGAGTCACATTCCTCTGTGTAGCTCCATCAAGCCCATCAGGATGCAGTGCTCTGGACGCAGTACCCCAAGAAGTTTGCATTTCTATTTTGGAATTACAAAAAGTATTTTCTGCATCACTAGTGATTGGGGACTGTTGATTGCTTGGGGTTTTTGAGAATATTAATGTTGGACAACACTTGAATGTTTTTTTTTAAGGATTTTATTGGGTATTCATGCATGACAAATACAGCAGCTTTTACGAAAATATGAAACATCAACATCTTCAGTCAAACTTGAAAGGATGAAAATAGTTATTTCTATTGTCAACATGAAGATCTGCCACTTGAGGGGTTCCATTATCTCAAAAATAATCGGATGTATTTGCCAAGTGCCTTTCTTAACATTCAAGGTTGTTTGACATAAAAAAACTAAAAGAATGTCTGTATCATACAAACATTGAGACATACCAGGCACTCTTAATTAATTGTAGGCCTTTCCAGGGTAAAAAGAGAGGTTTTTATGTCAGGACCACAAACAATGTAAGTTTGATTAAAAAAATAAGCCCATACCAATATTAACTGGAATGTACAGTATCTGAATTTTTGAAAGTCTTGTGTTGACAACACAATCAACCACACAAATACGTCAAAGGGAGGAAGACAACAAGACAGATAAACAGGAAAATAAGCTCTTTGCTTTTACAATTTCTGGTCCATAGACAAAAAAAAATGAAAATGTACCGTGGCACTTGTGATAGTCATTCAATTAATAAGGACCAGATATAAAGAGACCTGCGGGACTAGTAAAATAACAGTATTGTTCTGCAAGAACATTAAATAAAGTCAAAGAAA
This sequence comes from Sprattus sprattus, assembly GCF_963457725.1. Taxonomy (NCBI): domain Eukaryota; kingdom Metazoa; phylum Chordata; class Actinopteri; order Clupeiformes; family Clupeidae; genus Sprattus; species Sprattus sprattus. The sequence continues at coordinate 51,638,611 of NC_137921.1, read as the reverse complement.
TGGCAAACACCAGTCATACCCACCTTTAAGCACTTAATGTCAATGCGACACTGCGTAGTGCTGGTTTAACCAGATATGCTTGTTCACAAAGCAGGTCATAACACATATCTAGTTCACAGTATTTTTAACCAAGTTATTAATGAAAAATAGAACACACAAGAAAGGTGTCCAGGAATAAAATACACTATTTGTGTGTAAATGCACAAAAATGTTTCCTAAAAAAGTGGGAGTCCGAGACTGTGGAATACATTACCAAGTGTGTGAGTGCTGGAACTTTTTCTTCTTCAAACTATTTTGAAGTGAATTATTGGGAGAAAGTGTGTGTGTAACGGGGGTCAAGGACAGGGAATAAACAAGGACAGCGCAGGTCATTGAGATATTCTAACTCATTCTTCAAATGGAGCCAGTATAAAGGCAGTTAGTAAAGTGTTAATCCAGAATGTAAAAAAAAGGGTTACATATTACACTGCTCTAGTCATAATCCTTAATTTTTTTTATTTTGTCCCAAGTTAATCTGTGCATTCGTATCGAATTGGCTCTTTTGCAGTTTTTAAGTACTGGGTGATTCAAAAATATATCTGTAAAAATATGGTGCGTAGGATCAAAGATTGAATGATATTATGTGCTTTATGATATCACTGAGGTCTGAAACAAGGCTCATGTGTGAGGAGTCACGTCGTGTGATTCAGTTTCTGTCATGGTGGAAATTAGTGACGTGCAGACTTGCAGATTTTGTCATACACCTCAGGGAAGGCACCCTTGCAGTCCAACTCATCCCGGAGTTTGTGGTACAGGCTTCCGTCAAACATTTCCCAGAATTCCTGGCGTTCCATGTAGACGTCAGCATAAAGCATCTGGAAGCTGAACAGAAATTGAAGGTCAAAAGAAGGACAAAAGCATGTTTAGAGAGAGACAAATTCATAATGACTCTCAGCCATAGGTACCCATGTGTTTTGTTATATTTTGCATTAAAACATTACATTAGCAGGGTCCACCTATGCTTTTTGATTCTTGACAGAAAGTGGATCTCACCCGTGAACCTCCCTCACAAACTTTTCCAACTGCCGACAGGTGGCGCGGGCCTGGAAGTGCTTAGATCTGGGCTCGCCGTAGGCACCGATGTCCACGTACAGCTCATCCTCGTTGGCCTTGGGGTGCACCATGCCAGGCTGGCTGGGCAGTATGAAGGGACACAGCCACAAGGGGTACACCTACAACACACCCCAATGCTTCAGCTTTTAGAGCAAAAACCTTTGCATGCCCAAACTTAGAACACATTCATCAAAGCTTCGATAAAAAAAAAAGAGAGAGATAAAAAAAAGCCAGAAGTCATTCAGATCTTTGAATTGTACACATGTAGTGGTGTGAAAGGGACACAATGCTACCTAGTCTGCCCATCTGCCTTTTCATGCATGTCTGTATTTTCCCACTTCAAACCTTACATTTCTCTTCCTACCTTTGTGGTGCTTTCTTCATCTGGACAATGTTGTGCATTATAACAATCTACTATTTAAAGTAAATAAATAAATAAGTTACTTTTTTTATGAACATATGAAACTGTCTATGTATTTGTGTAAGTGTGGGTTAATTAAGCAATAAGCCCCAAGAGGCTGTGGTTTGCGCTGATTTTAGAACAGGTAAGGGGAGTTGTCAGGCACGACGCGAAGCGGAGACAATTTAAAATAAAGAAAATTAAATTTAAGAAACAGACTAGTTTAATAAAAAAAACTTGGCGCTACCGACAATAAGGTGTGCTTATTAAAACACGGACTGGCGGGGCTTATTGCTTTTCTAAAACTGTTACTACGAATATCTGCATGCCTGGTCTTTTTTATCTCTTTCTCCTCCATTCGGTCAATAGTCTCCCACCACTCGTCAAACGTCATCCCACCCAGCAAATCAAAATTCACAAAAAAATATGCCATTCTCTTTACCTAGGTTGCTTGCTACGTTGTAACTTTGTAACGTCTTTTTTTCTTTTAAATATTCCATGCGCAGTAATGTCATAGAATGTTATGAGGACAACTTGTAAGGTTATGCTGGATTTTACAACAGCTTTTAGCCAATCACAATCAAGGATTTGAACAATCAGTTTTAGAATCTACACTTAAATATGTTTGTTGAGTGTGTGTGTGTGTGTGCATGCATTTTATTTTCTCTGTGACGATGACCCACCTGGATGTCCTCGTGGAAGCGGGAGATGGACGCCTCTATCTGCTTCATGGGCACCAGCATGTCCTGGACCACGTGATGCTGCTCGTAGAGTCGGCGGATGGTCTCGCCCTGCGTCAGCTTCAGCAGTGAGATTTTAGGGGGCACCATCCAGCCAAACACCAAGCGGAAGAAGGGGTTATTCCCGAATGGAATGATGTCCTGAGAGATAGATAGAAAGACAACAAAAAAAAGAGAGAGAGAGAGAGAGTGGGATAGAGGGAGAGGGGGAGGGGGAGGGGGACACAGTCAAAGGAAAACCCATCAGGCACAGCGGGATCGATATTCCTGGCCAGATGATGACAGTAATGCTTTTCTTCATAATCTCTGTGCTACAGTGGAGGGTGAGAAATGGTCTGAGAGACAAACACAGGAAGGGCTTGAATGCTGGGTGGGTTGAAAGGTGGAAAGTAAAATATAAATTACTGAAGCATAATGAGCCGATAAAAAGGCCTCTTGTAATGAGCAAACGCTGTGAAACACACAAATGCACGCACACACAAGCACACACACACACACACAAACAAACACATGCACACACACACCACAAATGACTGTTCTGCAAGAAAAAACAATCTGCATAATTTATAATACAATTTGATACTCTGGGGTGGGGGTAATTCGTTGCAAGCCACATATGAGTTCCTGTTTGCTAATGGCAAAGAGAGAGGGCATTAGTGCTGCTGCCACACACTATGCACTTCCTAGGGATAGAGGCAGGACATCTGAAGTGCCCCGTCAGGGAGGCCATAGACTGAGACTGTCTAATGCACAAATGGAATGAAAGTGTTCTCTAATACAGGCAACAAGAAAGGGAAAAAAAACCCATCAGGATGGAAACCACTACAAATGCACCCAAATGTGTCAATCCATCAAAGACACTTAGTCAGATTTGGGCAATGGGACGACAGCACTTGGAAATCCATAATGTTATTAGACAAAAATAAAACCATTGCAGTATAATCAATGAATCAATGATCATTGAATCAACGATTATTTAAAAGCAGATTTCCACTGGTAGAACATGTAAACAGAGTACAGATTTACTGCTGATAACATGAAGTTCCTCTCTGTGGTTTAGCTATGAGGATGTTTTCCCCATGCTTGGACTTGCGTAAAACATGGCTAACACAGGGACTGGTTATCTGTGTAGTGCAATGCTTAGAAGCTAGTGAAAGCTCAGAGCTTTACCTGCAGTTCCCAGAAGATGCTGCGTGTGTGCCTGTGGTAGTAGTGCCTTAGAGGGATGTACTCTACAGCGGTGCGGTCTGCCTTCAGGAGGTCCTCCACGTGCTTGAAGAACCATGGCTTAAAGTACAGCCCAATGCGATTGATCTGAGAGGGCAAGACAGAGGCTTACAGTTTTTTACTTACTGTTGCTTTGGTACTTTCCCCCCCGTAACATCCATAGCATTTTCAGACCAGTAAGTGCAGTTCTCATAACAATCTCGTATTAACAACAGCACCACAAAATGTATGACCTGCAAAAGCCCATGACTTGCTGATAATCCTTAGTTTATGTCTCAAAAGCTATTTATTTTGTTAGTGGCCATACCAGTGTCAAAAATGAAAAGCCCTTGTGTTTGTGGACAAGACAGTCAAAATCTCACTAACAATGATTGAGCATCATCACTTGTGTTCAACAAACTAGTATTACTTTGAATGTTACCGTAATCCATGTCATAGCATGTTTCCGAGTAGTTGTATACTGTAAAATTTTTGTAGAAGGATACAGAAAAATCCCCTGAGATAAACTGGATATTTAAAACCTGCTACGAAAATCCTCTTGCATGACTCAAACATTCTTTGTCAACCATACCTTTACCCTCATTCAAAAACGAACCTCTGCATAATGATGAAAAGAATAGATGTAACTAACTTATAAACATAGTTGAGGCCACTAAACCGTTCCCTGAAGGTGTTTGTGTGGTAAAAGTTTTACTGCACAGGTGACTAGATGGTTGAACAACTAGTTTTGAGAATTCTAAGTCTGATCTGAGAAATTTACCAAAGCGACCGAGAATTTTTTTTTTTTTGTGCTTTTTTCCCCACTGCTGTTAGTGACTGAAAGATATGCAGTCCTCCTACCAGGCTCGGTTGGCCTATAATCACCTTGTCTGGCTCTGCCTCAGAGGTCAAGGTGCCAGTCATGATCACTGCCTCGTCCAGGGAGTACTGAAGCCCCTCCACAAACTGGTTCTCCTTGTTGGCAGACTCACTGGCAAACTTCTGGCAGATGGCATTGAGACCGTGCACTGGCTCGTAGCGAAGTTTCACCCAGGTCTTTGCCGGAATGATCCGGATCTCGGCAGCGACCAAGAACCCCAGGGTTCCACAGGACCATGGAACAGCATAGAACAAATCTGTGTTCTCTTTCTGTGAACAAGCATTAGAAAAAACAAAAAAATATATGTTTAAATATATATATATATTTATTTTATATGAACTACTATATTAAATTCCACTGCTTAAAATACAGGCATTTAACTACTCGAACTACTCAAACCATCCAAATCAATAAATAAACGCACACAGTCACATTGGAATCAATACGCACAATGCACAATACCCGTCAAGGCATTTGACAAAAGACTTGATACTAGATCTACTGGGGTGGCTCAAGGGAGAGCTCACTGTCCTTAAGATAAGAGGATTGATTCCTTAGTGGTAACCCAGGGGAGAATTGGTTGTCCTCGGTTCAGAGGTAGGATCTCAGTCATTCTCTGTCTGGGGAGAGCTTGTGTTCTAGGCTAGCACAGGGGCAACAGTGTGGGACGCCGATTACAGGGCTGGCTTTGTTCCGCATGTAAGGAGGGTGTGATATCACTGTTCAAACAGTCTGCAAAATACACTTTCTTGCATGTGCAAACATGTTGAAAAAGAGACAATGGCGACGAAAAGAAAGCCAAACCAATTGTGACACAACGTTGTTATCTAAGAATCTGAATGCAACAAATAGATTAGGTTACAGCATCTGTATATCTTTCGTGAAGAGCTATGAGAGGGCAGCTTGCTCCTAAAATAGCCGTGTAATTTAAATCATCAATTCACAACCGACAACTTTGGTGGTCATGATGTCGAAACACATGCAACCTTCACCAGCTTTCCTATTTTATTATGTGTTACCATAAGGTTTCTTCACAGTAAGAGAAGAGGCGGCTAAAACAAAGACAACACATTAAAACACAAACAGGCACAAGCGTGGTAACAGGGTCACCAAGAGTAACTGCTCACCTCGGTGCATCGCACAAGGCTGCCGTCGGCCAGAACCAGCTCGTATGCCACGCAGATGTGCTGGAAGAGGCCGTAGATGTGCGAGGAAGACTCGATCCCTGTGCCCATCACCAGGCCTCCTGTGAAGGTGGAGACACAGAGAATGTGTTTGATAAGAAACTGTGCTCTGAGGAAGAGGCACATACACCATACAGGCCATGCCGATATTCTGACTCATTCATTGAATTAGACAGTTTGAGAGAGTGCATGTCATCAATGAAAATGGTCAAAAGCAGCTGCTTATTTGTGTGTCGATGAAAGCATAATAATGTCCATCCAAGACCAGTTTTTAGTTATTAAGTGTTTTGAGAGGCTTCAACACTGTGCTCAAATAATTCACGATACGCTTGGGCAGTGAGAACGCTGACTTGATTTGCTGACATAAAAGTTGGGCTATGTCACCATTTGCTTAATGTTGACATTTTGTACCACCACTAGCTAGCTCCCTAAGCTTAGATACTTTCCTTTTCAATAACCTTTACAAAGGGGGTGTGTTTTTTTCTCAGAACATTTTGCCATGAGAGCTACCATCAAGAACTGTACACCTCCCTTACAGTAAGAACATATTCCACTGACTATTTTCGCCTGCTAACAGAAACGATCAATAGCCCCACCCATGGGACGTCTCGTATATTAAATCTAGCCATGCTGCCAGAAGTAAAGTATTGCTTAGGCAAACACTTCTGCGCTAATACCAGCACCTGCGCACTCACTGTACACACGCTTTATGCTGTGGGTCTCAGCAGGCCAGCAAATTAATTTGCTGCCGCAGCACTGGGAAACATTAAGGAAAGAGGGTGCACACGCTCAGCCTTCTAGTAGACCTCTTTGGAAACTGATCCTGGAGATGCCACTCACCCCCAAAAAAGGCCATATCCGGAACCAGTTTCTACTGCCTCGGGCAGGATCATTTGTCATGTCTAATCAGATTTCATCAGAGCTTTCAGCAACCACACAGGAATAACATTATAGAACATGAAATGTGGGTGTTAGTGGTCCATTTCAGTGGAGCATCTTTTTTGGAGGTATTACACCCTAAAAAAAAAATACATTTTCAGTAATAATTGAGTTAAAAAGGGTTGACTCAAAGGTAAAATAAATTCTTACCATTAGGTTTTATATACTAATTAAATGTAAAATGCTGGACCTTGAAGTACCCCTCCATTATATATTGTATTAGATTTTACAAACGTTTTCAAACTGTCCCTGGCCAATGCAGTTGTCCCCACAAGCCTGAAGAGCGCCACCATCATGCCAGTCCTGAAGCACTCCACAGCTACGGTCCTGAACTACATTTCACAGTTGCACAGTTGCATACCATCTTAACAGCACTCCACTCTGCCCTTTCCCATCTAGAGAGTTTCAATTTGTACATCAGAATACTGTTCATTGACTTCCGCTCCGAGCAAACTCCAACCTTAGCCAGCTTGGTGTTAGCACATCCCTATGCAATTGGACTTTTTGACTCTTTAGCAAACAAACCCCAACCTGGTTAGTCAGACAACCTCTCCCCCTCCCCTCTCACCGGTGTGCCATAAGGCTGTGTGCTGTGCCCTCGTCTTTAGCCCCTCTTCCCCTCTGTACATGGTTCTAACGCCATAATCAAGTTCACAGACTGTGGAGAGGACGGCGAGACGGCCTACCGGGACGAGGCCAAGCACTTGGCCGACAACAACCTGGCCTTTAACATCCAGACGATTAAGGAGATCATTGTGGACTTCAGGCAAGCTAGGATCCAAACACATGCCCCCATCTACATCAGTGAATGCATGTATCAAGCCTCAGATTCTTCCACGTCCACATCTATGAAAATCTCAACTTGGCCCTGAATTCCTCCATCCTGATCAAAACGGTTGACAGCACCGTTACTTCCTGCAAAGCCTTAAGACAGCTCAACTGTGTCCCACAATACTGATGGACTTTTACTGCTGTACCATCGTCAGCATACTCTCCAACTGCATCTCAATTTGGTATGCAACTACTCCGTATCTCACCCTAACGCCCTCCAACGGATGGTGAAAACTGCACAATAGAGCTTCTTCCCTGATGCCGTCACTGCTGAACTCCATATCACAGCAGTAAGCATTATTGCACTCATTACCTAACTGTGTCAGTACATTTATTTATGCACTGCTTGTTACTGCACAGGCTTAATCAGAGTACCATTATTTATATTGTACATCCAGCCAACTGTAACTTTTGCACTTCTGGTTAGATGCTAACTGCATTTTATTGGCTTTGTACCTGTACTTTGCACAATGACAATAAAGATAGTAAATAGATAAATAATAATAAATGGTCTCGTACACTACAGCAGTGACATTACACTGACACAAAAACGTATATGACAACACCGCTGTTCAAGTGGTAATGAAAACACAACAAGTGCGTACCTACTGTGAGGTCATCCAGCTCTGGCAACACTGGCAACGTCCAGCCAATGGAATTCAGAAGTGCAGTCACCTGACCCATATTGACCAGAGGTTCAACACGTACTACCTGACGAGTCGAATTGATGAATTAGATTACATTTTTAACTGCCTTCTGTCCTTAAACACAAATATCCACACGTACTTATACCTCCAAAAAGCATGGCAAACAGAGGTATGATCTAATAATTCATGCATGCAAAAGAAATTGCCTACTCACTTATTTATTTACAGAACATAAAACAGAACGTAAAAAGGCATCCACAAAAATCTTTTATTAAAAAAAAATATAGATTTGGAATTCAGTTTTGAAACGGAGAAACAGCAAAGGCCAGGATAGACCATAGAACCATAATAGTGTATGTAATGTATAGGTGTATGCGTCAGATTTAATGGTAACATCAGAGGCTCTACAGAGAAGGCCCATATTCATATTATATATGGCACTATGTGTGTGATTCTACAGAACAGTACTAGCTTCCACACAGTCAGTCTCAGTCTCACCTGCCTCGTGGTGTCCACCTCCAGGATGTCCATCATGTTGATCATGATGTTCTTGTGGGTCTTCTTGTACTTCCCAACTCTCAGAGACACAGTCAGCCAGCCAGGGCGCCCTGTGCACATGTGGGTCTTCCCTCCCTCCTTCCTCCACTCTCGCACCTGAGGACCAGGAAGGGAGGCCATTCTGGGGTCAGTCTGGTTTAAATCCTCAAAGGTTATACTACCAGATCCCCAAATACCAGCTGGCACAGGAACAGGTCAGGGCCTGATCTGGTTCAGGCTTATGCCAGATGTGTTCTACAGTAGATGCTATGTAAAATTTGTGTTTATGGAAATGCAGTTATTTTACTATTGCTGATAGAAATATGAAATAATCTGTAAGGTAGTTTCACAAACAGTAGACCTACACCTAATTTCGGAGTAACATACTTTGACATACTTAGCCCTGATGGCTCGGTTACATAATCTTAAAACAAGATTTTGTTGATTGCATGCCTGGGTAATACTCTGATACAAATACTGTTTACTACACTTTAACTTCTTAGGGAAGTCAACACTGCAGGACAAACTTCACAAAGCAAAGCTCCCAGGAGCCACCATCGTATACAAATGCTATGAAGCATTTAGACGAGGGCTATGCTACACCACATGCTTGGACGCGCACACAAATTAGATTGAATAACAGTTAACAGACCATCACATGATGTGAAAAGAACAATTTACTGAAAGAATCCACTTGTACATAAAATCAACCTTCAAATCAACCAAATGGATGAGAAAAAACAACACACATGCAGGCGGAGGAAAGATACAGGGGAAGGATAGACAGCAAAGAAAACACGCTGAATTTAAGGATGGTCCAGTGTGGTTATCTTTACTTTCAAACTAAACTATAAATCCAACGTGGGAAATAAGGATTAGGAGGTGAAACTCCAAGGTGAGGCTGACCTTACCAAATCATAGAATTGGTGTGGACTTTGCCTGCACATTCTGCCGTCCAAACTAACATCGTTGCATAAATATGGCACACATTACAAGTAACAGCAATGTGTGGGTACGATTTGCTCCACCAGTCTTACCTGTCTTTGTATGTCTCTGACACGCTGATCATGCTGTTTAGGCGCGGAGCACATCTTGAAGATGACCCACGCTCTTACATAGTAATACACATCGAATATTACGGATAAGGGTAGCAAAAAGAGACAAACGAAGATCCACCGCTGGTGAATTATAACGTAATCTAGACCCTTTACTTTGATCCATAACATAAACAAAACGATTAAGCCAGCGAGGTATAATAACGGATCCATGCTTTTCTATTTAGACGATAACACGACCACTGCGTTTTCTTCTTCGAGTTTAAGATTGATAGCTTTTATTCTAGATCAAGTCTCGGTTACCAGTTACTAGTTACAGCTTCTTCGGCACCCAGCTAAACTACATCACTTGCAGTGCTGCCAAAGACAATCCGTCCTTAAAATCTTCCGGCTACCTCAAACTGTTAAAATTACCACTTCAGTTGTTACAATAAGTATAACCTGCCTAAGGTTGAAGCTATCCCCTCCCCAAGTCTACACTGATTGGCTAAGGTCGCGTCAATTGTGGTGATCCCAGTTGCTGCGTCTGCACACCGCATCCAATCCACGAGTAGAATGGCCCTCACACCATTCATCGAGTCCTGATATGCTTATTTTTATGCAACAGTTAGGTAATGATAAGTTAGGTCTTTATCTAATAAGCTTATGTTCGCCATGTTATCATTAACTATCATTTATCAATCAATAACAAAATAAATACAATTTCAAAATGAGGTAAACGTGGAAGTGCATAGATTTACGCTACAGAAACTCTGTTTTCCCGTTAATACTAGAAAACAGACAGGATTGGGTTGACCAAAGTTATGGAATAAGACAATTGGTACCCTAACCATATTACTCAAACTAACATCGATTGGCCCTTAATAGTGACTTTAAATAATACTTCTGTTGTCTTTGAATAAATCCTATTACATCAGAGGTATGGGCGGGGCATCCTTGAGACGCACTGAGATGATCGCTGACATTGACGATGAATAGGCTGAGTTAGGCTACTGCTCGCCTGAACACAGCTGTCAAACACCAATTTGCTCATCAACGGACCCATATGGCACGGACTAACTCTCCAACTGTCAAGAAATAAAGGATGCAGAAGCTGATGTTTTGGAGCTTGGGCAATTAGGAAGTTTCACTCCATCAAAATCGGGGCGACTTAAAAAAAACCCAGGTGATTCGTTTTTAAGAGGATCTTTTCAAAAGACACATACGCTGTCATTTAAACAGGATTTTAATTTCCAAATCCGCATCCTACACCACAAAACCCTAAGAGCTAAATAAAAGTCAGCTACAAAAGAGAGAACCAGCATAGCCTACATCCCGCTTGTCTGAACAAAAGTTATCTCCCTATGGATGTGGAACTCTAGCTGACCCAGGGCAACGGATCTGTTGAACAGCAACGCTCGATCTTCAGCCGCACGCCGCAATGCCTTCTCTTCACCATGGAGCAATATTCATAGGAGTGATGCTCATCGTCACTGGGGGCTCCACGGCTTTTTTGCCGTCTAGTCAGAGTAGGCTACAAGCTTTCAGCTTGTGCTGTGTGGTCCTGGGCGCTGTGATGCTCATATTGGGACTCTTCTGGGCGATGAATGGAAAGAGTACCCCAGTGACCTACAGCAACGAGTACAACCACGATTACAGCCACGTCCTTTTCACTCCTCCGCCTGGGAACCACTTCCCAGAGTCGCAATCCGTATACTTGCAAAGGTGGGTAGCCTACAATTTTATGCATGGGATTCGTTAGCACTAAACAATGCAGAGTTACAAATCTTGTTACTAACATGAACAACAAAACAGCTTTCGGACGGAGATATATGTGAATTTGTAAAAGTAAAAGACTTGTGTCAAGGGTCAAACAAATGTTGCAAGGTGTATTGTGTCAAGGGGCAGGCAAATATTGCATACAAATGAATATGTTGTTTCGTGGTAAGCTCTATTACAATATATATTAACTTGATATTGATATAGCCTATGTGATATTCAATGCTTGAAAAGACAGTTTTCCAAAATGATCAAACTACGCCCAGTGCCATCATCAATTTACTAGAAAGATGATGCACTCATAGCCATTAAGATGGGTCAATTCTTTCCCTCCCTCACTCTCTCTCTCTCGCTCACTCACAGACACACAGACACACACACACACACACACACACACACACACACACACACACACACACACACACACACACACACACACACACACACACACACACACACACACACATACACACACACACACACACACACACACACACACACGCACACACGCACGCACACAGAGCGCGCGCGCCATTTGTTCCCTTGAGATGCTGGCAACATTATCCACTCGTGAGAATCACTATTTTTACGTTAAAGAATTTCTGCCGCCATCTAGTGGTCATAAGACAGACTTAACCTTAAAGAATTTACATTTCACTCCTTCTGTCATTAAGATAGGGAAAACATATGATAAAACTGGCATTAAACTGGAAAATGTTATTAAAATTTGTGTCAAAAGACACGTAATGGCTCACATAAGACATTGAATTGAAATTATGTATTGCTGATTTGACATAATCATTTTGATTTCAGGACTGTGGACAGACAGAGGAGAGGAGCTTATGAGGAGGACTTTGACTATCCACCGATGGAGCCCACCTGTTTCAGCCCCTCTGGCAGAGGGCGGCCTCCTCACTGGGACTTGGAGCCTCCTCCTCCATATGAAGTGGCTATCAAAACCACAACGAGCTCCACACACCTGAGGAGAAGCTATTCTGACTCATTCCGGCCGACAGAGCCTCTCTTTGGCCGCTCGCGAGAGATCAGCTTTGAGGTGTGATGGCGCCATTTTGACTCGGGCCTCCTGCTTTCTGAGACTTGTGATCAGTGATTCCCCAGGCCAACCCTTTCTATCATACACCAACCTGTAATTAAGATGCAAGCATTATCCATATAAGCACAGCTTTAATATTGTGGCAATATCCTTTTGGCTTCCATGTTTTGAATCATCTTTTGCACAAACGACTGCAAAGAGAGATCCACTTTGCCCTCCGTGTTTTGGTTTCTGAAAGGTGGAAACAGTGTTTGCCCTGTAGCCTGAGATAATATGATTTGGAGGGAGCCACTGTTTAAACCACTGAGATCCTAATAAGAAGTGTGTATCTGGTTTGGACAAATATTCTTGAGTAATCTCCTTGATATGACCATCTTGTTACTAATGTACGGTAATGTCCTCTTTCTGGACTAATGTTCGGATGGTGGCATTTTGAACATGTGGGAATGACAAACAGCTCGTAATTCAGTAAATATTGTATAAATAAACACATATGTGCAAAACCTTACCTTTAATCAACATATTATAACTCAGGTTTTACAAGTCTGTTGCACTAAAACCCTTATCATTCAGAAGGTTCTGGTTCCTCACACACTTGAGTCTTTTAAAGACCTGTAAGTCTATGGCAGTCATAACAACATTTATCTTTTGAATATTACCTAGAAGGGTCTCCTGAAGATTCCCCATGGTATCTTTTTCTAAAGTTAGAACCTTTGTCAGGTTCGTTTGTGGGGTCAAACCAGGAACCTTTCGTTGAGTGTGGGAAAACTACAAGTTGATATATCATCAAGGAATTCACAAGCAGAAACTGCCAATGAACTCAAGTGAGGAGGAGGAAACACATTGTATAGCATTTATCTCCAAGGAAATGTAAACAATTGCTATCTTTTGCTCAGGCCATCAAAACACTTTCATGACAGCAATCCCCAAAATCAAATGTATTACTCCGCAGTAAAAATACTGACTACCAAAGAAAAAAACATCTCATAATCTTCCCAAAGTAAACAAAAGTGCAATTAACAATCAGAATCACATGAGGCCTTTTTTCCTTTCAAGATGACATGCAAACACAATATCTCTGATGTTTCAAATGTGTTGTCCATCTATATGAAATGCCTAATTAAAGGGATGTTATGCAGTGTGCAATTTTTTTTCCCCACTGTACCTGGCAGATTGTGTAATTCAAATGTGTAATTCGTGGTCTGTTCCTTTTACAACTGAAAGCTATGACTGTTTACAGCTGGCATAGCCTATATTCAGAAAACTGGTCCAGGATCATAGCAGTACAACCCAAGACTGTATGCCATCAGTATTGGTGTTGAGTCCAAACAGACTGAATATCAGCTGACAGACATGTGAATGTGGGCTGCGGGTGCTATATGACCTTTGAGAGTGCCTCTTTGATGATGTTGTATATTCTGCATGCATGTATAGCCCTTAGGTTGAAATAACAATATTGTGGTGATCACACCTCAGCACATGTGCATTACAATATAAGTTATTCAATTTTGTCCAGTTTTTTTCATGTGATGAGGACTGTTGATGTTGTCACCAATGTGGGAGTGGAGCAAACCGAACAGGAAAAAGATCAGTCATTGACAGAGTTTCACAAACCTCACCAAGTCTGCCTTATATTAGGACCAAATAGACTGTAACATTTGAGAAATATGATGAAGCATGTCATCAATAATATAACCATTCCCGAATGAAAACGTGATGAAACTTTTAAACTGTATTAGAACTTATAGTAACCTTAGGACAACAGTGCATTACTCAGTCTACTTCATCCTCAAATAACCCTATACACACAACAGTTGCGGTACAAAATGTACCCGAGACATGAAAAAAAAAAAACATTTCTCATCAATGATTGCACCCAAAGCTTTATCAGTTTCACGTATGAAAAAGGACATCGTGCCAAATACATTTCCTGGTGATGCCGTTGCAACAAACACTGAATTGATCATTACGGTTGTTGCTCCACCTCGTCTTGAACTTCGTAGACTAGCAGCTGTATCACTAAACTATAGCCTACCGGCATAGGCTACTTAGTCTATTCACATGCATTTGCGTTATTCCAAAAGCTTGCTTTATCAACTACGACGGGTGATCAACATTAGCATACAACACCATATACTTCAAACTCTATTCATATCGTTTGAGAAACTTGACTGATCCTCGCCCTCTGAATCTCGGGCTTTTTTCGATCCCGTAAATACGCAAGTGGTGGGCGCTGCTTTTCGAACGCGTATTTTGATATTTCTATCCTCTACTCCTCCCACCACTGCCGATATATAATTGCAAGAGGAAGTCAAACAGAAAAGGGGGAAACGACTGAGGAACAGTTGAAATGCAGTCCAAGGCTAAGCTTCAATTTGGAATATCTCACCACGATTGTGACCGAACCGCTGAACTAGTGCAGTATGAAACGAGATGAGGTAGCCTGGCTTTTCTCAACCACAGTTCGCTTTGTGTCGATGTAAGGGCGTGGGTAAGGTCGTAGATATTATATTATATGCATCCTATGTGTAGCCTACTTTATTGTAAACCACGTGTGGGTTTCGGGATATGTTAGTCACTTACGCGACGCCCTTATACTATTGTATGCTGAGATTGCAGTGGAATACCCTAGAAGATTATTGTGCAGTTCTAGTGCGCTCATTCTGCAACAAGTACGTTTCTGTACAGTTGTTGTGAGAAGACAAGACAGTAATGAAACCAATCTATTCTGTTCATTGCGTGCTTTTAAATATGGTTGCATTCAAACTGGTTGACATGATATGTTGTATGCCAGTAGCAAAGTAATAGATTTTATAAAGAGACTTATATATTTATTTCTGCCAGATCTCACTGAGGATGACATTACCCTCATAGAATAGAAGCACAAAGGCGCACGTACTCAAACCAAACCAGTCTGGCAGGGCAGAGGGAGCTGGAAGATGTTGTAACCCAACGCGGGGAATATGCCATCCCCACGCAAAAGTGCGGTGACCGTGGGCATCCTGTTCATAGTCGTCGGCCTGGTGCTCTTTTTGTCCATGTACGCGCCATTGCAAGTGTCCGGCGTCATTTTGGGAGTTTTCGGCCTTGGTATCCTTGTGTACTCCTCCTGCCAAGCCATGAAGTCTGAACACGTAACTGTCCCGGGCCACTTCTTGCTGCATCCTCGCACTGGGACACGCTATAGCCCCCACCAAGCCATGGCAATTCAGAGGTAGGCATAAGGTTCCATTGTAGATGCGCTGGCTACACAACTTTGCTGACATGCATATTAGAGAGTTCAAGTTATCTTCTATTCTCTTTGTACCAGGCAACTGAACAAAACCTTTTCAAAAAGTAACTAAACACCAGGCTGCTTTTGTTTCGCAATGTCAATAAACGTGTTTTGGAGTTGGTCTGTCTATATAGTTTAGCCAGAGCACTCCTCTTGTTCAGGAGGGAGAATGCAGAACAGCAGTAAATAAAGAAGCAGGTCAAACCAGGGGGAATCTGTCTGTTTATCATCATGGATGACAAGGCACTCTAGCCAGGATCTGTGTATTATCTGCCACTGCCACAGCAGTTCATGTAGTAATGTCTGTCAGGATGGCTCCCAGACAAGCTTCAGCCAGTGGGGGAAAATGGGACAACCTGTGCGTCTAACTCTCTAGTCAAGCAGAGAGATTCAAACAGAGATCCCACTAAGGACCCCTGAAGCACTGGATGATGCTAAAATAAAGTAAGCATCCCCTGGAGGTGATCTGAAATAGGGCATGACTGCATACTCCTCTGTCTGTTCTGCTTGTCAGACAAGCTAAGGTATAACCAGGTTTAGACTACAGCAATTCCACATGGGGGATAGGCACAAATGGTGTTTAAGTTTATTTATGTTTCAGATGATAAGCTAAGCAAAGTTACCTCAGGTAAGTGTTAAGGTGATTTGAGAATAAGACCCTTTGAAGGTCTTTAAAGAGCTCCTTTTCAGCTGTAAAAACTTAACTAGCGTAGTCATGTAAAGCTGTATAAGTTGACCCCTGAGACTGTTAAAACAGCTTCAAACCCAGAGAATCCTGCCCCTTCGCTTCTTTCACTTCCCCTTTCTTCAGTCTCAGCTCAGCGTCACGGGAGGAACTGAGTTAATGTTCCTGTTGGTGAAGACAAGGGCGGCCATTGGCCAGACTAATTGCAATGGCCTGCCCTCTGTCCTCAGAGGGCTCTTGTGTTGGGCCAGGGGCAGGACCCAGTGAGTGTACGAGCCAGCTTGGCACAAGAGCACAGGGGTCTCGCCATAATCAGATCCAGACAGGGAAGGAAGGGACTCATCTGTGTAACAGCCCAACGTGGCGCTTTGAACTGAATGTGAGTTGGTGTGAGGTCATTGTAGTTAGATCACAGGTGAGGTAGTGTGTGAGGCTAAGTTAAACGCATTTTCAATTTGGTGCAGAGTTTTTGTTTGCATACTCTTGGATGTTACTGGAAAACAAAGTCTGCCTTTTGACTTGGTCCAAGTGGTTGTGCAACTGTGTGTGTGTGTGTTTGCGTTTGGGTGTGTGTGGATGCGTGTGTGAGTGTGTGAGTGTGTGTGTGTGTGTGTGTGTGTGTGTGTGTGTGTGTGTGTGAGTATGTGTGTGAGTGTGAGTGTAAGTTTGTGTGTGTTGGGACTAGGAAGTTGTGTTTGTATTATGAGCATACTGGAGTGATCACAGAAGGCTGAGCTCTTCATTCTTTCCAAGAGCTTGTTTGTGAGGACAAGTCAACAAAATTCCTTTAGTTTAACACTGGCATTGTCCATTAGTGTCAGCCAGCCAAATTTACATTCTTAGACTGTCATATAACAATATATATTTGATAGAAAGTTTACTAAGTGAAAGCAATGCTTACAGTATTCAGACCACTTATGGTATGTTTATATTCATTCATTTGGCACACACTTTTCTTCTTTTCTTTTCTTACAATAGTCAACCATATAACTTAAAATATACTAACAATAGTAATAATTCTAATAATGAGAGTAATAATAGTTTTTGGTGGTAGTGGTAGTGCATGTTAAATAAGATATGCAGTGTGTGTGATATTGTCGTGGTCTGTATAAGGGTGGCGAGTTGATGAACATAGTCGTTGTGTCTCTCCTGTCCTCAGGAGGCTGGATAGGCTCCGCCGGGCCGCTGAGGAGGAGCAACACCAGGTCAGCACCGTCAGCCCCGCATCCCTGCCTCAACACTCCAGTCAGCAGAGTCTCCCCCAGACTCCCCCGCCCTGGGAGATGGAGCCGCCACCGTCCTACGAGACAGTCATGAAGGGCAGCCAGAGCCCCGTCCAGAACTTGTGACTGCTACAGTGAGTCTCTCCTGCTCACGGAGAGCACACAAGCCAGCTTTGTTTCCAGTCATTCATCGTGACCATATGGTGCCTTTGGAGGGGGAGAACCACAAAGTTTCACCCCTTCTCAAGGGAGTTTAGGCGTAGAACCCAAAGACAATGACTCTCCCCCCACTGGGTCTTGTGTCTATAAGTAGCAGGACCAGAACCAAAGCTCTGCAGTAGCACTGACATAATGAGGAGCGGAGCAAAGGGCACCTCCATGATCTGGTCTCCTGCCAAAGGTGAAGGAGGACTGACAGCAGGTTTATCCGGTTTAGTCTTGCAGGTGGGAGAATGATTACTGTACCAGTTAGGGTTACCAAGTAACCGGTTAGGGTGACCAGGTGACCAGTCGGGTTGACCAGCTGTTCCGTGCTGCTTTGTACTGCACAGCCCTTTGTCCCGCATCCTGCATGCCAAGATAATGACACACATTTTCATTTATTCATTAATTTGGTTAAATAGCTGATTTTTTTATCTGACGGCCCATGACCCGTTTATGCCATAGCGGGATAGTTTCTACTTTATTTAATAATACTACGTCAAAAATCAGCAACCTGGCTCTTACAATTTGAACAAAGCCAAGCTTTTCTAAAAGCCTGGCATTTATCCCATCGCTGAGAAGAGAGCAGTGTAGGCGCTCATCAAGCGGCTGTGAAACTGCAGACATGGGGCCAGTAAACTCCTCTGCCACGGTACATACATGTTCAGGAGCTGAAAGACAGAATACAAACGTTTCTTATTCAGTTAGACAGACATCATATCAAAGTTTTACCTCTCAGCATTGGTAACATGTCCCACATTGTCCCACACAAACATACTACTTGTCCCACAATTGGTCTGTTTGCTACTGGTCACCCTAGTACCAGTTGATGGACCAGGTATTTTCAGCTTGACCAGAATCTGGACTGAATGTATCGATATGGCCCTTCAAGCAGGAAAAACTGTTTAATTTAACCTGGTTTGCATTTTCCTGGCCTCTCTACCTCTCTTGTGTTACTCTGTGAAATACAGTATACTCAGGCCTTAGGAATTCCTCACACACAGTTCTGAATGTTTCCTTTTTTTGTTGTTGTTGAAATCGTAACCAACCCAATTCAGTAGCCCCTTATACATGTGTCACTCAGTGTGGACACATGTGTCCAATTTCCGATTTCAGTCCGATTTAAATTGGAGATTGGACACATGTGTCTCCCCAAATCTAGATTCATTGTGTCCGACTTGAGTCCGACTGGACTCCGATGTAAACCCCTGGATACACGATTTGATTCCGCTGGGAATTGGACTGGGCGCGCATGTGTCTCTCGAATCTAGATTCAAATTGGACAACAACAACTTTTGCACGTGCTTGAGATCGTGCCCACAGACATATACATGCATCATATATGTCTATGATATAATAAACGCTGCTAGACGCTCAGTTCTTAATTCAGTGAACAAATATTTTCATATTACTTTTCAACCAGTTGTTAGTCATGTAATCCATTCATATCGATGTGAATCAATCAATACTAATACAACTTTAACTGTGGTGTGTTTTTGTTTCATTTCACAACGTATTTACTGTATAATCAACGGTAGCAGATGTAAACATTCCGCATTTGATTTGAACTGACGCGGCCAAGATCTAGATTGGTCACTGCCATGTGCTTTGAGATAGAGCAGTTAACCCCCCATGGAGACCCCATGGAGAGAATTGGATGGGATCGGAGTGCTGCCATCATGTGCCCGCACTGAATGTAAACCGTTTACATCGCGTCTGCACCGATAGAAACTCGCGAACGTGTTACAATTGCCTCATGTATAAGGGGTCTTGATGTGAACTGTTCGTTTTTCCGCCGATCGTCTGAGCCTTTCGAGAGAGGTGGTTTACCACGATCGTTCAGCTCAGAAAAGGGCGTGTCAAATCAGGCCGATGTGCTATGGGGGAGGCGGTGACAGGAGGCTAGAAAGTTAGAGGCTAGAAAGTTCTTGCCTGTTCTTGAAAGGAGACTGATCCAATAGGCTAGTAGGTCTACAATTTTTTATCATTGTAATAAAACGCAATTTGGTACACCATTTTAATATGGTAATATAGCCTACTGTTTTTTGCTAAATGAAAGAAAGCATATTAAGGAAACGCCGACTCGAGCCTATTAATTCCGAAATTCACCACATTGTAGGCTATATACTGTAACAACCCCAACTCTTGCCTGCTTCCCTTGCAAATCAAAGTTTTCCGACTATTTTTCTTACCTTCTTTCTTAGCTGTTGATGTTACTGAGCTAGAAGTTTAACTTGTTCTGAACATCTCGCGCTGCCAATGCCCAATGTCACTTCTGAGTCAAATCACTCCATCATCTCTTTGAAATTCCTTATTCCACGAGTGGTAGGCTACAATGCCTGGCTGTTTTAAAATATAACTAATAGCCTAACGAAACAAAATAACCCAGGCAGTTTCATCTTCGAGACGTTAAGGCTTCTTCCAATACTGACAGCTGACTCATAGCTTGCAGTTTTGCGACCTTTAAAGAGACGCGACATTTGAGGGATCGACACTTAATTTAAACCTTTTTTGCTTCCGTTAGTGTGTGTGTGTGTGTGTGTGTGTGTGTGTGTGTGTGTGTGTGTGTGTGTGTGTGTGTGTGTGTGTGTGTGTGTGTATGTGTGATAGAGACAGAGAGGACTCAGTAAAACATCGGAAAACACCGTGTCTCCTAAGCCTTAAGCTATCAATCACCCCCACAATGAAATATGCCATTACAGTCGCAACAAACTTCTTGGCATTGTGGTGCGCCCAAAACGCAAGCTATAAACTTAGCCATCCTAATGTAACCAAAATATACCTCTGCTGATATGCCTGACCTCCGTTCTATTTAGTATTTGTCTTAGCACTATGCAGGAATAAAATAGCATCTACAGTGTTAGGATTCAGGCGAGAGCGCCTGGCTTCTATAACGCGCCCTGCTGCACTGAAGGAGCGCTCACTGCACTTGTTGCTGGAACGCATAGAATTCGTTTTGCAAGGTTCTGTAGTCGTGGGAACGACTGGCCTTGTTTCTCCCAAAAGGAAAGTAGATTTTCCTCTGCTGATGCCGCGTCTATATGGAAGTTTGTAGAGAGAATGCGGGGGAGTAAAATGCTCCGCTGCCAAAGTAGATTTCATGTTTTTAACTTCGGGGTTAATTCCCTTTCCTTTACGTCTACTGCTGGCTAGTAAATACATACAGACAGCCGGAAAGGTTAATAAACGGAATGAAATAGCTACACATTACACACGCTATGTTTTAATAAAACCCACGTTACTCACATACTGGTTAACACTGTTTGTTACAGCACATAAACGTTTGTCGCTACATCCAAACTGCGTCACCGTTGTCCCTCCCTGTATCTGCTCCAGCCGCACCATTTTACTTGCAATGTGAATCATTTAATTTAAATATGATTGGCATTTGTTGCACCTTAATCATTTTCTACAAACATGATATGCTATGTATGGTGTAGTAGACTGAGACTCTATTCACTACTGCACAAAAACTAGACACGTTTGCAAAACTAGACGTTTGCAATGAAGTAGGTTAAACAACTTTCGCCAATATCTCCGTAAGGGAGATGGGTTATGTGCGCGTAGACTCGTTTTCTTTCCATCTGGGAGTGGTTATTCAAAGAAAATATTAAGAACTATATGCTGATAGAAAGAAGGGAACTTTAAGCCACTACACTGCCTGTGCACGATGCGGATCCACGTTGATGTTGTTAGTAAACAAACCAGGTGGGAGCACATCTCCGTGGTCTTTGCGCATGCCCGAGGCAATGTAAACGGTTCACATTTTGCACATGTAAACACGTAACGACAAGAGCCGTTTCCCTTGAAAATGTTCACACCTACACGCGAATACGATACGATAAACTGATCTGATCGAAGTGGCACATGTATAAGGGGCTAGTGTCTCAGATACATCCTCCTAAAACAAGGGACACATGCACTTATAATACCAGGTGTGATCTGCTTAATGCATTAAAGACTCTGTCCATCTATGCTAAATTATATGTTTCCATTCGAAGGCCACTTCCCATTTACTGGAGCCTTACACCTGTTTGTAAATCAGGTTTGATTATATCTATTCTGAGTACTATTATAAGTACTGGTCTACTCACAAGGTCAGCGCTTTTGTTGTTGGCAAGCTCTTCCCATCACGCCACATTTTGATGATCGCCACTTGCATATTTCTGCTTAACTCAGCATGGGCAGGACATTTGCAGCCTCACAGTGCCTTGACAAGATACCAGA
This sequence comes from Sprattus sprattus, assembly GCF_963457725.1. Taxonomy (NCBI): domain Eukaryota; kingdom Metazoa; phylum Chordata; class Actinopteri; order Clupeiformes; family Clupeidae; genus Sprattus; species Sprattus sprattus. The sequence continues at coordinate 51,616,678 of NC_137921.1, read as the reverse complement.
AGGACTGGCTGCGTGTTATTCAGTGTTAAAGGCCTTATTGTCAAGCCACTGTTGGATTGAATGTTTTGTTTAACAAACGATAGCAACTGAAAAAGTGCACCAGTATGCTTGGTGTTACAGTATTGTTACTACTGTTACAATCTGTTTGGCCATGCAGATAGATGGTGGTGTGCTTTGGACTGAGTGCATTTTGACCTCATGTGTTGATTCAGGGGCTCTACGTACTGCAATGAGTAGGGAGTGCCAATAACTTTGTTACCAGAAATTTTGGAAATTCCTTGATGATTCTCTTTCACGTGGCCTTGAGGTGTTGTGTCTATGCTAATCCTGGTTAGTAATGTACCCCAGTTGTTTACATAGCGTGTACGTTATCAGTTAAAGTGGTTCGGTGGCTGAGCTTTTCTATTCCATTGTTCCACTCATAGCACAATGAATACTGATGCTTTGATAACTTTTTGTGTGTAACTGTCACCATGACAATATTAATAAAAAGGGACCTGAAGATTTGAACATTTCAATACTATTGAAAAAATTGTTGTAGTAAAATGTCTGGAAATGTGTATTTATTTTTTGAATAATATAGTGTCAATTATGCCAACAGAGTTCGAGTGTGTGTGTGTGTGTGTGTGTGTGTACCCTCCGCGATTATTGGCACCTTTTAGTAAAGACGAACAAAATTAGATGCTAATAAATGAGTTTTTTATTTATCCTCATGATCTTTCTTTCAAAATATTTCCAAAAATCAAACCTTCAAGTAACATAATTGAAAGAAACATACAATTCTTATAATGAAACAAATATTTTTCTCAAAAACACAATTATTGGCACCCCTTTATTTAATACTTTGTGCAGCCTCCATTTGCCATGATAACAGCTCTGAGTCTTCTTTTGTAATGTGTGGTGAGGTTGGTGAACACATTGCACGGGATCTGAGACCATTCCTACTTACAGAATCTTTCCAGATCATTAAGATTCCGAGGTTGACGCTTCTGGACTCTCCTCTTCAGCTCCTCCCACAGATTTTCAATGGGGTTTAGGTCAGGGGACTGTGATGGCCATTGCAAAAGCTTTATTCTGTTGTCGGTGAACCATTTCTTTGTGGATTTTGATGTGTGCTTTGGATCATTGTCTTGTTGGAAAGTCCAACCACAGCCCATCCTAAGCGCCTTCGCAGAGGCTGTTAGATTTTCTTTTAAAATCTGCTGGTATTTCAAGGAGTCCATGATACCATGTATCCTAGCAAGATGCCCGGGCCCTTTTGATGAAAAACAGCCCCACATCATCACAGATCCGCCACCATACTTCACAGTAGGCATGATGTACTTTTATCTATGGCTGTCTTTCTTTCTACGCCAAACCCACCTTTTGTCTCTTTTACCAAAAAGCTCAATTTTTGTCTCGTCTGACCACATTACCCGGTCCAATGGAAAGTCCCAGTAGCGTCTGGCAAACTGTAGGCGCTTAAGTTTGTTTGTGATTGACAGAAGAGGCTTTCTTCTGGCAACCCTTCCAAACAAATTGTGGTGATGGAGGTGGCGTCTAATGGTGGTTTTGGAGACTTTCTGACCCCAAGACTCAACTAACCTCTGTAATTCTCCAGCTGTGATCATTGGAGCTTCCTTTGCCGCTCGAACCATCCCCCTCACGGTGCGTGGGGTCAATTTACAGATGGGCCCTCTTCAAGGCAGATTTCTTACATTTCCTGTCGCTTTGAACTTTTTAAGTATTGAACTGATTGTGGAAATGGGCATCTTCAACGCTTTAGATATTTTCTTGTATCCTTTTCCTGATTTCTGCAGGTCAACAACTTTTTGTCGCACTTCAACACTATATTCTTTTGTCTTTCCCATCTTGATGAATGACCAAGGGTATTTGGCCTGTGTCACCTCATATTTATACCCCAGTGAAACAGGAAGTCATGGTTGACCATTTAAGAGTTCCTAATCAAACAGGTGAACTTAAAAATGTAAATACTTCAAATAGATTTTAATTATAAGATTTTCTAGGGGTGCCAATAATTATGGCACCCATGTTTTGGAGGAAAATATTTTATTTAATGTCAAAAAAACTAAAATTATGTCAATAATTTTACTTCAATGAAAAGGTAAGATTTTTGTGAATATTTTGAGTGAAAGACCAAGAGGCTAAACAGCAAAGACATATTTTTTCATAGCCTGTTTTGGTCACATTCACTAAGGGTGCCAATAATTGCGGAGGGCACTGTATATATATATATATTCCCTGAGCTGTATTGAGGTTTTATTTAAAACATTTACACAGATGATACTCAATTCAAAACACAATGTGCATTTCATGCATGTGTAGGGCAGTTGATGCCATTGCAGCTAGAATGATTGTATAAGTTTAGAATGAGTTTATTCATCCTTGACCGTGAACCTACATGAGAAGCCGTACTGAGAGGCCCTGGGCAAGGTCGCCTGCCAAGCCTCATTACACCTGGATTGGCCCAGAGTCTTCAGCTTTGGCGTGGTCTCCTGTAACGACCCACCGCACCTGGGCAGGTCACCTGGTACTCAGTACACCCAGCCCACAGTCTCACCATTATCCCAGGAGGACAATGTCAAAGCGTAACGTTACCCTCCGACTCAGTCCTGCTCGTTCCCAAGTCCTTGCTGAAGCCATGCTGTGTAAAGGGTCTGTGTTGGTCTAGTGGTGCCTGGACGTGTCTGATGGCTGAGAACAAGCCGTACCGCTATGGGCTTATTGTGCTGGGGCTGCTGCTGGTGTCCGTGGGCCTGTTTGTGATGAGTGTGGAGGAGCCCCACATCTTCGTCACCTTCTGTGTGATGGGAGGGCTGACGGCGGCCATAGGCACTATCTGGAGCATGTGCCAGTGCTACCCAAAGGTAGGTGACATGGGGCAGAGAGAGGGAGAGAAAGAGAGAGAGAAAGAAAGAAAGAAAAGAGAAAGTGGACACAGATGTGCACTGTGATCAGATTGCTCTTATTCTCACCAGTATTTGGAACCAGGCATGGAATGGCTCAACAGTTTTATACATTTCAACCTTTATAATAAACCCAAAGGGTATTAGCTGGCTAGATGTGACGATCGGACCATCAACAGACAGCAACATAAACAAGACAAGTTAAAATTCACATATACAAAAATATAAGTCAGATTATCAATAAAATTAAATGAAAACACAGATCATTGTAATAATATCTAAAAAATATACAAACTTGGAGAGAGAATAAGCTGCGAACTAAATACAACCAAAACCATGAAGAAAATGTTTTTGTTTCTTTGCAGGTGACCTTCATTATGCCAAACCAGGAAGAAGTGTGGGCAAGTGAGAGGGAGGGACCATATGGTATTCCAACAATCATCAGTTCCTGGTATGTCTCCTGAAGTTTAGTAATTGGCCACTCTAGAGCTTTTTCTCCTCCAGGAATTTAGAATGTCATGACACTTTTACTAATTATTAGCTTTTATCAGAAGTGATGCACAGAAAAGATGAGGCACAGATTTGACCACTAAGAGTGTGGTCTTGGAATCAAAGACATGATCTCAGTGTTATTGGAAGCACAGTCGGGATGGTTAAAGGGCTAATACAAGTGCCAATGATTTGAATTGGTTAGAGGAAAACAAGGAACTAGGGTTGACAAATAACTGGTAGCTCTATAATTGATGGTTTATGACAGTATGTATACAGGTTTCAAATTGACATTTTTATTTTTAAAATTGTCAATCGCTTTAAATGTACAAGCCAGAAACATGTTAATTAAATGTTAAATGCAAACAAACGAAACAAAACTAGGCTCTTTTCTTTAAACAGTAATTAGCTCGACTCATTCTTCACCAGGACATTAGTTCCTGGTAACTGGGGTTGGGGAGTAACTACAGTCATTAACTTACAAAATAAACATAATTGTAATCCGATACAGTTACTGAGAAAAATATACTAAATGACAGTATCTTGTTAAATGATGGTGATTACAAAGGTGCTACATCCAAATATATTATTTTCAGTAAAAACCTTTAAAGGTTATATGTAGAATGTAAGATTCATTCTGTTGCTTTGCATCCTTCAGTTGTCTAGGCAGGCTCCATTAATTTTAGCCTGGTGACACCAGCCTATGTATTTCCGCCTGAATTGATTTCAAGCCCATACTCAGTCTGGCCTAACCCCGTTGACAATCGTCTCCAGGACTCAAAATTTTGTAGGACCAATCAGCGAACAGTTCAGAGCTGTGACGCAAAACTCGCCTTGGAGGAAAAGACACGAAAAGCTATCGGAAAAGTTGTCTCAACTCTCGAGAACATCAGAAAATTAAAAGGAGAACAAGAGTATTTTCTTGTAAGTTTTATGATTGGAAAGGACGTCGTAGCTCTTCTCCCAACTGGCTTTGGGAAGAGTTTAATCTACCGAATGCTTACTAAACGTTGCTGATTGGTTAAGGGAACTCCAATGATTTTAAACCTCAAGATAAGCACCCGCCCATCTCGGAAACCAAAAGGCATTGGGTTGGCCCAGACTGAAAGACGGAATGAAATGGAGTCACAGGCTGGTAATGGCCAGGCTACATTCATTTGGCAGTATGTGCTCAAATGTTGAGCGTTGTTTTTGACTGGTTCTCTGTAATAAGTTACAGACTTCAATCAAATCAACAGCTCCCCTCTTGGCAGAGTCTGGATCAGAACTAGGCCAAAGTTGGTTTCTACCAAAGGATTCTTACTTGTTACAGACACGCAAGACAGAGTGAACCATTCCCTTTAGCCTTGCGACTCTGAGCACAGCGAAAAGGAATGAGTCCTGGTGGGTGGACATGTGGTAGGCCCGAGCTGGACATGAGCCAGAACTCCTACAGACCCACCCTTTAGGGGTCAAACACAGCTTCTAGGGGTCAGACACAGACATCATTGCCTAAAAACACAAACAACTTCCCTCTACTCTCCCAGCACCAATGACAGGCTTAGGCACCCGAGAGGCCATCAATGTTTCATCATCCATCCACACAGAGATCACTCAGATCCCATAATGAGCGTCTGTGGCCTGCCAATCCAATCCATCCCATGCAAGCACTGCACTCCCATCTCACATGATACAATTAGGCGCTCTGAAAAATGGATAATGAGGAGGGGAAGAGACAGAAACAGCAGTTGCTCACGCTGCAGAGTACATCTGGGTCCATCTTAAAGTGGTAATGCCCCAAAAGACGGAAGGTCCAACAGAGCAGTTTCGTTACTCTTAAAAATACATCATCTCCCTCAAAGAACCCTGCTTTTTATACCATATTGGTGTCTTCTGGGTCCATGACTTTTTTTATTTTTTTTTATTCAAAGAGTGATCTATCCTACAAATTTCAATCCACACACATTTTTAAGTCTGACTGATTCCAGTCAACTTTTAACTTGACTTTATCAGCAACAGCAAATTTTAAAAAAGATGGCTTTCCCCCTAGATGGCAGATGCACAATTTCAATTGTACAGACACCATGATCTTGCACATTCTTCACAACTTGCTGTGATTCTGTTTTACAGTGAAACACCCACTGAACCACTGAAGGCTCCTCTGGCAAATCTCAGCGATGAAGAAGAGGAGGGAGAGGAAGATTCATCTGTCATGGGAGACTCTGCAGTGACAGACATGGCACCAACCACAGCCACCGTTCACACTGCTCCAACTCCTCTACCTCGCTCCAGCACTCCTCTGTCTCACAGGAAGTTTCAGGGGCTGGAGTCTGACACTGAAATGTATTATGGGCAAGTGGAGGACTCCTGCTATTTCACCTCCGAACTGGACAGTGACTGACTGGTGTCAGTGCTTTAAAGATTAGCCCAGTCTCAAATTAGCCCAGAGTGATCCCAGGACACTGACTACCTAGACACTTGGTTCTTATCATTATTTTGTTATTATGATTGCCATGACAACCTGAATGTAATGCACTGGGTGAGGTTATAAAGGATAACCCAAATGTTTATTGATGTGTGCGTCAGTTACGTCAGGTCTCTCCCATGGTTATAACCTTCAAATTTCTTCTTATGAAATAATACTGTTGGTAAAGAAAATATATTGTTTCATAAGGTTGGAGGTGCATTTAGTTTTTAAGTTTATTCTCACATCTGACACAGAAGCCTTCAGAAGATAGAACCCCTGTGTGTGTGCCCCTGTCTGATCCTGTGTGTGTGTGTCTCAGGTGATAAGAGACAGGGCCATTGACCTTGGCACCAGTCCCCATGGAAACCAGAGAGTGGTGGGGGAAAGAGGACAGAGCTGTGTCTGTGTCTAGGCAAAGCCCTGAAACCTCTAACAATCATCGCCTCCTAATAGGCAGGGTTCTACAATCACCATAAGAGCACTCATAGGAAACTCCCCAAAGTGAAGAAGAATTGACAGTAAGGGAGGTCTGAGTGGGCCAATTTGGCACAGTTATGACACGCAGACTACACATACAGACTACAAAAAAGGAAATGTAAATGAGAGAGAAGGAGTGTTAAAGGCAGCACAGCAGAAATGTCAGCGCTTACGTTCCTGAAGTGACATCCTGCTGATGACTTTGATTTTAATATAAACGCCGAGAAAATATGCGACCACCAGAGGGCAGCAGGATATTGTTATTTCTGTTAAGGCGCTCAAATACAACCACCAACGCACAAATACGGAACTGCTTGCCCTTAGATAACAGATAAAAAGGTGATTAACTTTTGTGCCGTTTTTACATGAAACATGAAAACAGCAACCTGGACATCTTTGATCCAGATGAAGATAGCTATCATCAGGCATATGCGTCTGAAACCACAAGCGCACGTGAAGTTGGACAGCTTCGTTCCGCACCCACTTTCTTCGCCACAAATAGGCTACATGTGCACGCACATTTGTTACACACCGTCCTCTTTGCAGGGCCCGCAGACGCACAATGAACAGTCGGACTGCCATGGATATGTAACCACAACTATGAATTTGATTATTTAACTACTTAGATTCTAAACAAGATCGCCTAAATTCATACATTTGACATTCAGCTGTAGCAAAAAACTTTTCCAGTGAGAGATTATCACTATGGGAGGTAGAAAAAAACAAAAAAAAAACATTTTCACATTTTATAACACAGACCAAAACTATGCAGGACAATCACAGCATGACAAAAAGATACAAGTCTATGCTTGCCTGGAAACTTTGAATACTGCGATAGCTGATAGCCGCAGGCTTGGAATGTTATTGGCGATTGCGGCTCTGAAATTTGAGTCCTTTTCTGGGTATTTATTAAGCGAAGACATCATTCGATACAAAAGCGGTGGCGTGACCCCCCAAAACGTCACAAGTCCCCGCCTAGAGGGATCGCCCATGGTTTACACCAGTACTTAAAATTAATCTTTTAAATGTCCAAATGAAATTACTAAGAAAGTAGACAGTAGGCTACTTCTTGACTGTCTCTCAGAAATGACAAGCTATTGTAAACGAGTTACTTTTTGTTAATGTATCCATACAACAAATCTTAGAATTTAGGTAATTCTTTCAACCAAATTCAACAAAAATCAGTCAAAATGAGGGTTTTGGTTGAGCTTGGGATAGTCAGTGTTTTTCTGTGTATTTTTGTTCCACTTACCTTGTCTACAGAGGACTATACGGAAGATGAGGAGATGATTATCTCTCTGATTCGCCAGGATGATAGCCAACCTGAGTCCGGAACCGAGCCGTCCGCAGACTTCTACAGGTGTAATAAGGTAGGGTCATATATGTTTTTTTTTAGAGTAACCTTTCCTACAACCTCAAACCAATGTGTTACCATAGATCATAAATGTAGCTTTTGTTTTCATGCTAAATATGGCGACTTTTACGCATTTATAATCCAGATTAGTGCGTGTATCCTATTTTATTTAGACATTTTCACGCGAAATACATGCAAAGTAACAAGTACAAACACATTTGAAATGTGACTTAGTTCTCCAACGACCGTATGATGACCTCAACCGACCCCTCAGCTCATTTTACGAAAATGTGGTCACATTTCTCCCCACAGGACGCATGGCGAATGTCCGGTCAGTACATAGTCGTGATGCAAGAGGGAACACACGACAACCACGTGGAACGCACCATCCGCAGGCTGCAGGTTAAAGCGGCCAAGCGCGGATATCTAATAGAAGTGATCCAGAAGTACTCCGGAGCTTTCCATGGCTTTTTGGTGAAGATGAGCAGCGATGTTCTACATATGGTAATGTGCAAGCACCCTGGTATCACAACAGTAAGGCATGTGTTCAAGAGTCTTGGGTCAAGAGTGATTGTTTAATTCTCCTTGTGTAGGCAGTGAAGCTGCCACACGTTAGGTACGTAGAGGAGGATTCTTCTGTCTATGCCCAGACCATACCCTGGAATCTGAACCGCATAGTTCAGATCAAGCATGTTGCTGGAACATATACACCACCCAGTGAGTGCATTTCTGAGGACACACACACACACACACACACACACACACACACACACACACACACACACACACACACACACACACACACACACACACACACACACACACACACACACACAGCAACATAAGATAAAAACATAATTTCATTGTACAGATTTTTTAGCAAACTAATCATGCCCACTATGCTAGATGTGCTATGCAGAGGTGGGACGTTGTACATAGATAATGTTTATGGGTATGTGTGTGTTCCTGCAAAGATGACGGTTCCCAGGTAGCGGTGTACCTCCTAGACACCAGCATACAACTGAACCATCGTGAAGTTGAAGGCCGAGTGCAGGTCACTGACTTCAGCAGTGTTCCTGACGAGGATGGAGCTCGGATCCACAGACAGGTCAGTGGTTAGGGAGACTGACAGCATCTTGTGATGATGTCAATGTGTATATAAACTCTGTAAATACCCCTTCTCATTTCCAACTCAAAGGCACTCAAATGCCACTTGTCACTTGAACTGCAATTGTTTAATCTTGTTGCAGCTATATAAAAATACATTTTTATTATATGTATACAAAACATATCTCAGATCAATTATTAGTACAGCTGGAATAACACTATGCTGCAGTGTCTCTGTGGAATCATCAGAGGGCAGAAGAGATCAGATAATGCTCTGAGAAAAAGTGCTGCCTCTTCACCATCAAAATCACCTTTATATGGTGTAGTAGTTCGAAAGCCATCACCTAACCTTACCTTGTGTCTTTTCCCTCGCTCTTCCATAGGCTAGTCAGTGTGACAGTCATGGCACTCACATAGCCGGCGTGGTGAGTGGGAGGGACTCGGGCGTGGCCCGAGGGGCCAGTGTGAACAGTGTGCGTGTGCTGAATTGCCAGGGAAAAGGCACCGTCTCCAGCGCACTGGCAGGTAAAGGGACAAGACATCTTGAAGATGTTCTCCTGAAACAACCTCCTGTTACAATAAACCTGACACATTGATTAACTGGATTGGAAATAGAATAGGTCAATAGTACTGGTAATAAGTAGTGTTGCACCGATGCCATTTTTTGGCTCCGATACCGATACCGATACCTGGCTGTGCAGTATCGGCCGATACCGATACCATACCGATACCACTGTTTGAAATTTGAAAAATATTTTTTTTTAATCAATGGTTTGGTCCCATGTATAATACTAGTGTAACAGTAAGAAAGTCAAATTACATTTCTTGACAGTTTCAGCACTTCAGACATAACTGAGGACTAGTCCTCTATAATTGATGGTTTACCTTACTGAGCAGCACAGTGGCTTTTCTGATTTTGAACACAATAGAGTTAAAGTTTGGTCAGTTCTTTTTTTTTTTTCTTTCCCTGTATTGTTTCTTTGTGTGTTTGTTTTGTTTGTGGACCAAACCATTGATAAAAAAAAAAAAAAAAAAAAAAAAAAAAAAAAATAATAAAAAAAAAAGTATCTGCACTATTTGTTGGTACTCGCCGATACCGATACCACCATTTTAGTGCTGTATCGGGGCCCTATCCGATACTGGTATCGGTATCGGTGCAACACTAGTAATAAGTGGTAACGACTACTCTGGTCCTCAGCACTAGAGTACATTCGAGCATCCCTGCTGGCCCAACCTACAAGCCCACTGGTGGTGCTACTACCGTTTGTGGGGGGGTTCAGCCGCACCCTCAACACCGCCTGCCGAGACATGGTGCAGTCCGGGGCCGTGCTGATCGCAGCCGCTGGCAACTACCAGGACGACGCGTGCCGTTACTCTCCTGCATCAGAGCCAGAGGTAACCCACTGCAACTGTCAACTTGTGAAGACTGACAATTGGTTATATTTACTATAGAAGATCAATACTATGGTACTTACTGTACTGTAGGTAAATCAATATATCAAGACTAATAATATGTTCAGAGTGGTTGTTATTAATAAGGCATGATAAGTACCTTAATACTATTTAGTAAATAAATCAATATATCCAGACTAATCATATTTTCAGAATGGTTGTTGTTAATAATTATACTGTTAAACAGAATAAAGAGAGCTGATAAGAAGAGAATGTTAATGCCCACGTTAAAAATATCTCCTACCTGACCCTAGGTGATCACTGTGGGAGCCACTGACCATGCCGACCAGCCTCTGAACATGGGCACGACAGGCACCAACTATGGCCGCTGCGTGGACCTGTTTGCTCCTGGGGATGACATCGTGAGCGCCTCGAGTGATTGTCCCACTTGTTTCACCACCAAGAGCGGCACCTCTCAGGCTGCAGCACATGTTGCTGGTGAGTCTCCCAGACTGAGAAGACAGTACTTGTCTTTAACACATGAGCTGAAAACCCTCTGTGACAGGTAAGGACTAGGACGCGATCTGGCACTGCGTGCCTGGGGGAGACGCTCCACTTTGTGAATGAGGCGTGCCTCACCTAGTACGCGATCTGGCACTCCGCGCCGATGAGACTCTTTTTAAAGATTTTGTGGTTGAAAGTCGTTAACAAAACAGAGACAAATAGCTACACGGTCAAGCAATGTCATTTATTTCCTAAAATACGTTTTACGAATACAACTTACATTACCACTGCACACTCACAACCTTACAGATAATGTATAGAAGTTTTACTAGCATTTGTATTTAAAGTTTACACTTTAATCTACCAAAGTACCAATAGCTACACGGTCAAGCAATGTCATTTATTTCCTAAAATACGTTTTACGAATCTAACTTACATTACCACTGCACACTCACACCTTACAGATAATGTATAGAATGTTACAGACAAAATACCAATTCAACCCCCACAAGGTAGTTTACACAGCACCAGGTTAGAACCATCAAGGCGGCTCCTGGCCTTTTGTCTAGGTTGATGGGCCATCAGACCTGGTTCCTGGCTTTTTTGTGTCTTGGAACCACAGCTATTAGACTCTGATTGTTGGTTTTTGAAATAAATTACATTGCTTGACCGTGTAGCTATTTGTCTGTGTTTTGTTACCGACTTTCAACCACGACAATGAGTAAGATCATTATAAGAGTCTCAACAACGTATATAGTAGGCTAATTTAACAACTTTAAAAACTTTAAAGAAATAAATGACATTGCTTGACCGTGTAGCTATTTGTTTTGTCTCTGTGAGAATGAGTAAGATCTTTAGTAAGAGTCTCAACAACGTTTATAGTTAGGCTAAGATCTTTAATAAGAGTCTCATGTGCGCCCGCGCCCCTGCCTCTATGCAATGCGGCGCGGAGTGCCAGATCGCGTCCTAGGTGAGGCGCGCCTCATTCATAAAGTGGAGCGTCTCGCCCAGGCGCGGAGTGCCAGACCTGCGTCCTAGGTGAGGCGCGCCTCATTCACAAAGTGGAGAGTCTCGCCCAGGTGCGGAGTGCCAGATCGCGTCCCGGACCTTAGCTCTCTGTGACACTGAAACACAACATTTCATACATAGTTATTCTGGACACTGTGCCAGCCTGAAGTGTTTATTTATGCTTTGGTTCGATGTTAGCTTTGTGACATTTTGCTCAATGAATTTGTTTCCATGGGAACAGATGTCTTAGTTAATGTGCCAAACTCTAAATTATATTTGACTCTCTCAGGCATAACAGCGGTGATCCTGAATTCCAGGCCCAATGCCACATCCGCTGAGGTCCTGCAGCTGCTTCTGAGGCACTCGGTCAAGGAGGCGATCAACCCAGAGGGCTTCCCGCTGGAGCACCGCCTCGCTACACCCAACATGGTGGCCTCTCTGCCCAACCCAGGCTCTGCCCTCACAGGTAAAATGGCATTTAAGTGATATACATTTATTATGCTTGAAGGTAAGGCTTTAACTGAACCAACGGTCTGTGTCTACCTGTGCACCGCAGAAGAGGACTTGCTGTGCCGCTCAGTGTGGTCTGAAATGTCAGGGACCTCTGCGTCTGACGCGGTGGTAACAAGATGCCGGCGGGGAGAAGAGCTCTTCAGCTGTTCCAGCTACGCCCCTGGGGGAGTGCGAGCCGGAGACAGGATAGAGGTGAGAGAAGGGGTGGGGCGAGCCGGAGACAGGATAGAGGTGAGACAAGGGGAGGCGCGAGCCGGAGACAGGATAGAGGTGAAAGAAGGGGAGGGTAGGCGTGAGCCGGAGAAAAGATAGAGGTGAGAAAAGGGGGGGGGAGGGGGGCAATGATACATGGGAGGGATGGAGAGAAGGTGAAAAGGCTGAATTAAAATAAAATTTAAGAGACAACAGCTCAGACAGAACAAATGAAGAGGCAGGCTCGTTGAAAAACTAGGGAGAGAGATGATGTTGAATCAATAGTATGCTCACTTTTCTTTTTTTTGTCGGTTTTTGAGGAAAGGGATGGTGACAAGGAGTGTGTCGCCACCAACAGTTTTGGAGGACGGGGAGTCTACGCAGTTGCCCGCTGCTGCACGTGGGGCCGCGTGCAGTGCCAGGTCAGCGCCAGCAAACAGACTGGCACCGAGGCGGCCTGTGCCAACCCTGAGCACCAGCTCACAGGTGAAACATGCAGTGCCCTCCTCTGGGTGGCTCTACCCAACACATCAGTAGCCTCGGACAGGGCTGTCAAAGGGGGTCAGTCCACTCTAGCCAGAGGAAGCTCATAGTCATGACCTGGTCCTATTCACTTGTGTCTATACTTCTTTACCCTTCAACTTTACTATATTTTTTATACATATTGTCAGAGGACCCACCATTTTTAGCTGTGCCCCGGGCGTTCTGAACCTGCATTACCTGCATTAGATTATGTGTGTATCACTGATTTTTATTTCTGTGGGTGTGTGCCTGCACCAACCTCAAGAAATTATCCCCCCTTAGGCTGCAGTGCCCATTCAGAGTCAGGGACTGTGCTGGATGCTGGGCGCCCTCTCCATGGTGACCATAAGGCGTGTCCTGCAGGCGAGGGGCTGATGTCATACGCCTCTTGCTGCCACGCCCCTAACTTGGAGTGTCACCTAAAGGAGCATGATCCTCCTGGCTATAGCGCACAGGTACGTGGTGATGAGGTGGTATATCTGGAACAAAGGCTTTGTGGCAAATACACAATGGAACCATCTAACAACACAGGTTACATGACGGTGCACAGTATTGCGTTTATGTAACAGTACATCTGTATGAAGTTGCGCATGATTGTTAAAAGAGATCAAACTAAACTAAAACTGGGTAACCATAGCAAATGTTGAATCTGTATTAAGGTGGTTTGGGAATGTGGGAATCAAGTTGTTTTCTGGCTCCTCTAAACAATCATGCCTTGAAACGCCTAATGGAGATGGGATTGGGGCCGCAGCCAGATGTGATGTGCTGTGCTGTGGCCTTGCTGACCCCTCACTGTTTGTGGCCACAGGTGGAAGTGTCGTGCGAGGACTCCTGGACGCTGACCGGCTGCAGTACCCTCTCCCGCGGCACCCCCACTCACGGCTCCTTCGGCAGGGCGAACACCTGCGAGGCGCACAGCTCCGCGGAAGGGGAGGGGGCGGCTGCCCTGGCCATCTGCTGTAGGAACAGCCAGAGCCAGCAGCAGCAGCAGACAAACCACAGCAGCCACAAATGAGAACCCGCCTGCAGTCGGGTCAGATACACATACTGCACACACTACACTCCTCTCTTTGCATGCATTAATGCTCCTTTCCTTTGCCAAGAAGACACTTGTCGATGCTGCATGCTGTATGGCAAGACTGGAGTCTTTTATTATGGGCATCAGAGTGCAGAGAATATAGAATGAATACATTATGAACTTTTTTTTTAAGTAAAAATCTGGTCATGCCAGTCAACTGTACAAGATGTTTTTTTTTGTTTGTGTCAGACATGAATTAGTATACAAGGCAAGTACAGTGGGGAAAATAAGTATTTGAACCCCTGCCGACTTCGCAAGTTTGGCCACTTGCAAAGAAATGTGTGATCTAGAATTGTAATGGTAGTGTATTTTAACAGTGAGAAACAGAATATCAACAAAAAAATCCAGAAAACTGCATTTTATAAGATTTATGACTTTATTTGCATTTGATGCAAAAAATAAGTATTTGAACCCCCAAGCAAACAGCAATAATCCTGGCTCCCAATGGCCACTTATGTGCCCAAAAAGCACACAGATTAGTCCTCATTAGGTCTAACAAGGTATACCTGATCTCAACTGATGACCTGTATAAAAGAAACCTGTCCAAAGAATCATACTTCACACCTTCAACCTCACCACCATGGGCAAGACCAAAGAGCTGTCCAAGGACGTCAGAGATAAGATTGTAGACCTGCACAAGGCTGGAATGGGCTAAAAAACCACCGGCAAGCAGCTTGCGAGAAGCAGATAACTATTGGTGCGATTATTCATAAATGGAAGCAACACCAAACAACTGTCACCGCTCTAGGTCTGGGGCTCCATGCAAGATATCCCCTCGTGCGGAATCAGTGATCATTCGGAAGGTGCAGAATAACCCCAGAACTACACAGGGGGAGCTTGTGAATGATCTCAAGGCAGCTGGGACCAGAGTCACCAAGAAAACCATTGGCAACACACCACGCCGTCATTTTTTGAAGTACTGCAGCACTCGCAAGGTCCCCCTGCTCAAGGAAGCGCATGTACAGGGCCATCTGAAGTTTACCATTGCACACTTGAATGATTCTAGGGAGGATTGGGAGACAGAATGTGGTCAGATGATACCAAAATCAAGCTCTTTGGCATCAACTCGACTTGCCGTGTTTGACAGGGGGGGGAATGCTGAATATGACCCCAAGAGTACATCATACCCACCATCAAGCATGGCGGTGGAAACATTATGCTTTGGGGCTGTTTCTCTGCCAAGGGTACAGGACGACTCCACCGCATCAAGGGGACTATGGATGGGGCCATGTAACGTGGAATATTGGGCTTGAACCTCATTCCCTCATTCCCTCCCATTGAAAACACAACCTTAAAGATTTGGAGAGGATCTGGAAAGAGGAGTGGACCAAAATCCCTCCTGAGATGTTTGTAAACCTGGTGACCAACTACAAGAAACGTCTGACGTCTGTGCTTGCCAATAAGGGTTATTCCACCAAGTACTAAGTCATTTTTGTCAGTCAGTTTTGGGGGTTCAAATACTTATTTTTTGCATCAAATGCAAATAAAGTCATAAATGTTATAAAATGCATTTTTCTGGATTTTTTTGTTGATATTCTGTTTCTCACTGTTAATATACACCTACCATTACAATTATAGATCACACATTTCTTTGCAAGTGGCCAAACTTGTGAAATCGCAAGGGGTTCAAATACTTATTTTCCCCACTGTAGACTTGAAATGATGATGAATCAAGAAGGAGAAGTATAAGTGAATATATCCTTAGGATCCATGAAGGAATCTCCAAACCTGTTCACATTCACTGCTTCCCTTCTTCCTAGTTTGGGGTTCTGGGCTGGTGAAGTTCACTTACAACACACCTGTAACTGTTGTAGTCCACCAGGTTCTCCCAGGATTTGCTTTGTACCAAGTTTTGAAACAAAAATAAAATGTGCCATTACATACGCAGAAACCCCATACAGACTTTCTCTGTTTCTTTTCTGGACTGATTCTCCTAATGCTGGGTACTTATGTTCATTTAATTTCCAAGGAAAGGGATATGCAGCATATTCTTTGGAACTTTTTTTTTTTGCATACAGAACTGGCAGATTTACCAGACCTTTAAATACTTCCCATTGCTTGTGGTTCAGTGGCAGAATATTACTCACCATTCCATTAACGTGAAACATATTCTGAAACGTTGCACTTTGAAGAAAGAGCTTGGTAAAGATTCCTGTGTCATATATGAATGCTGCTTTATGAACATGATGACGTTTTTGTGTCATATATGCATGCAAGGGAATGCTTAAATTAATAATATGTATATTTGTTGTAACTGTAGGCCTACTTCCTACCTCCGTACATTAAAACGTTGTTCTTAAATGGTCTCTGCCCTTTTTTTAATGTCCAAAAGAACACATTTCAGCGTTGACAAAAACTCCATGTGTAAAAGGTTGTGCATTCCAGTTTTATTTCTTTTTATATCAAATATTCCCATAATCAAACTCTGATGTACAAATTAAAACGCGGTTTTAACATGCATTAACAGAATTGACACTTCAGAACCTACAGACTTCCAGCATACACGAGGATGCTCAAAGCTGAAGAACTAAAGCATTGAATAAAAACCCGTATCGGCCTCCACCCCCTCCCCTAACCCTTCACCCGAATTTAAAAAAAAAATCCAGGACCCACCGGAACCCTTGGGAGAACTACAGGCGCAAAAGGGTCATACAAGAAGAACAAAAAACAATAAAGCAAGCAGTAGAGAGGCAACCGATTTAGGGCTTTAGCGCTTTTGTTGTGACCGTCTTCCGTCTCACCACAGATCAGTGGGTCAGCAGTTTCGGCTTGTCCAGAGTCTCCACCGAGCCTAACTGGGCACGGCAGGTCGGGGAGGAACACCTAGTCCTTGGCACACTTTTTGAACTTGGCTCAGACAGACGAGAGCTTCGGCGCTGCAGTCGACGCAGGCTAGACTCTGACCACGCGATAAGAACGCAGCAGGTTAGGGGTGTCTCTCTGAGTGTGAAAAAGGGGAAATGTTATGTGCGTGTGTGTCAGAGGAAAAAATGAAAACGATAATGTGCCTTTTTGTCAAGGCACAGCAGTAGTGAACTCTGAGCTTTGAAACTAAATGTAGGCTACTGTCAGCTATCAGAAAGCCACGGATGGGCAACGAAAGGAAAATACAAAAATAAAGTCTGACGATTTTCATAGGTGGATATATATATATATAAAAAAAGATCTCCCATCTAACGTGCCGAAGGTCACAGGAAGCAATATTAATAATGTTTTTGCAGTGTAGGATGAAGTACAAGAAAGTGCTTTCTGTCAGGGAGGGTGAAGGGACAAGCATCTTGGTTGCAGTCAACACACAACTGTTTTTGCGACTCGGTGGAGGTTGTATAGAGCTATAGGCCTCCATATAGCTCGAAAGGCAATAGCCTACAGGCCAAGGTAACCGTCCTCTTAAGCTTGTCCAATACAAATCAGAAACCATTCCGACTTTCTTAAATGGTGAGTCCTGCCAAATAGCTGTTTGTCCAGGAGCTATGTACACTCATCGTGATTGTTTCAAGGGTAGGTGATTTCGTGTGTCAGTATAACGCCACTGTATGATACCCTGAATACGAGGTAACTCACACATACATTCACTGATACACATGCGACAGCGAGGCAGCAAGAGAAGGGGACAACAAACAAAAACACATTCACTGGTAAGAGGCAGACACACAAACACGCTTTTCAAACGAGGTTCATTACAGCACAAGATCAATTCTACTTTTCTCCTTCAACAGCTACTCCTTCCAGAGGATTCATGAGTTCGATTAGTCAAGACAAAACCTGTTCAATGTTGTTCATTCTGGGGAGAGCTCATACATATTTTATTGTATGTCCTTGCACTTAACACTTGAAAGTGATGGAGATAAAGCGAGGTACTAGCCTTCTGTTTGCCAAATCAACAACAACATGAGTCACCCTTTCCTGGAGAGAAGGAAAAGGTAACTCGTTTCTATCAGCAAGTGCTAATGACTCACGATCGTTGGCACTCAACAGTCTGTGGCAATGTTCTTCTAACGCTAATCTTGTAATAGGTAATCATGTTTTTACAAAGTGTGACGAGCTAGGTGGTGGTGGTGGGGTGTGTGTGTTTAGAGTATGTGTAGGTTAGGGAGGCCCAAGAACTCAGGTGGAGCTGTGGCGCGGTGGTGTTCTGGGGTAAAGGCACTTGAGGGCTCGGTGGATAGCACTCGGGGTGGATGCTGAGGCCTTGTCTACCCTCTCCCTCTCCATACTGCGCATTATAAGGCAGAAAACAAATAAATAACTAAAATAAAAAATAAACGTCAAGTAAGCTGTAAAAAGCAAATCAATTGGCAAATCCACCACCCCTGAATAATACACAAAAGTTAAAGCTCATGGCAGTATGTGTGTGTGTGTGTGTGTGTGTGAGAGTGTGTGTGCACATGCACACTTGTGAACTCTGATATGATTACCACTTGTCCTTCTCAGTACAAAATGTCATCTCTGCATTGGCCAGAGAATGCCCTGTGCAATGAGTGTGTGTGTGTGTGCCAGGGAATGCCCTGTGCGATGAGAACTGGAGTAAGAGGCTTGTTGATGTTTAAGATGAAGTCACAACATAAAGTCATGAAGCACAGCATGAAACGCAGCTCCTTCTTTGTGTATGTACGTGGAAGTGTGTGTGTGTGGTTTGCTGCATGTAGAGGGTCTTCTGTGATAAGACTAAAAACAAAATAAATCCATCCAGAGCGACTCGAACATGTGGTTTTGTTGCTGTGAGAAGTGAAGTGGGTGGGATGAAGGGTACCTAAACTGACATCCATGTTTCTGCTCTCCTAATAGAAGCACTCTGACCAACTCTACTCCCTTTGCCAAGCCAATGCAAGGCATGAGAGATGCAAAACCTCCCTCTGTTGTTCCACCGACAGTGCAAGGCATGAAAACAGAAAAAGAAAACCTTTCGATGACTGAATCAAGCCATTCCATCAATGTGAAAAAAAAAAATAACTCAAACTTGAGGAAAAAAAAAAAAGTCAGTCCACAGAAGTCCATGTCACTGCTCGTATTTCTGGAAGGTTTTCTCCAACACTTCGAGCTCCAGCACTGGTGGGAAATATGGGGGAAAGGGACCATAACGGCATAGTTCAATCAGTCTCAGGATTTTTTTAATAGTTTGTTGGGATATTTCATTTTTTTTTGCTTATTTCTACCCCTGACCTAACTGTAATGGGGACTTCTTGCATTGCTTTCAGCCACCAACCATTGGTGGCCCATTGTTTTCCTATGTGACGCGTGTAGTTGTGTTGGTGGCTTTGCTTGGGTACTCTGGTGAGCGCAAGAGCTACAAGGCCAGTCTAAGAGGGGTTGAAACCAAACTAAGCAGAGAGCAACTGGAAAGGGCTTCAAAACCACACTGGGATCATTAAAGAAGAAGAAAAAGATATATGTGTGTGGCCACCCATTCCTATTTGCTGCCTTTCTTTTGACAATAAAGTGCATTAAACAAATACCAGGTTGAAAAAAGGAAAAAAACATAAAAAAAACAACTAAATAAACAAAACAAAAAGCTTTGCTATATTGTTGTACTTTTGCAAGACACCAGTTAAGTTCCCCCCTATAGAAAGGGACTAAGCAGCACCTCATGACTTTTGAACAGACACTCAAAGGAGCGTTAGGTTACTTTATAAAATATGATATATTTTTTTTTTTACATCGGAAATTACCCCTGTGTAATATCTTTACATTATCGTGAATAGGATCTGCTTAATTACATTGGCGAATGTGCGCAGACTTGCCGTTTTTAAAAAGAAGCCCCTCAACAGCATGGTTTCATCCAGTAGTTCTAGTGTGAGATTTAAAAGGACAGAAGAAGGAACTAGAGCTGATTTCATTGGTGTTCTACTGAATGCTTTTTGCTTGGAAAAAAAAAAAAAAAAAACTTGTAGTCCACAAATGGCCAGGTATAGTGATTGGTGATTAGTCTGATCCAGCACAGCATTGTGTCTGTTGGTGTTGACCGCTTTGGGTCGAAATCTCCAGCATCACTGGGTCAAAATCTCCAGCATCACTGGGTCGAAATCTCCAGCATCACTGGGTCGAAATCTCCAGCATCACCAGGGAAACAGAATTTCAGTGTTCTGATTGGCTGTGTTGCTTTGTCTGCTTTCTCCTTTTTTTAATCTTTTTTTTTTTTCCGCCTGCTGCTGGTGCTCAAGCGCAGTCTTTTGATTGGCTACTTGAAGCCACAATGTCTCTCCATTGGAGGGATTGTTTATGTTTCTTTTCTTTACCTCTTTGCTTTTGAAAAAATCAACACACCCCCAAACACTCAGGAAAACAGTTAGGGGTCGACGTCCTCTAAATCACTCTTCGAGTCACCCAACATCATAGGAGACTCTGAGCCCTGCAGAAATAAAGATCACTTGGTTATGAACCGAGTCCAACTTAATTGTGTCTGTTATTTTGATTAATCAACCAACAGTGAATAAAGGCATCATAAACATTTGTAGTACTTCTAATCATGCTCTTATAGCATTACTGTGGGCCAAACTGTGTGAAACCCCCTGCAGATGTACCTGTCTGAGGCTTCGGTCTGGGTTCTCATTGGCTGGGCTGCCATCGGAGCCGTTACTGCTGCCTGACTGCTCCTTCTCATTCAGGAGTGCCGTGGCGTAGGCCAGCGTGTCCTGCGCGCACACACACACACACACACACACACACACACACGCACACATTAATAAAGAGTGTAAATAAGTAACAAAATATATTTACAAACATTTCAGACTCATTTGTGGATGGAAAGTTAATTTGCATGCAGAGGGGACAGTAATGAGTTCCAAGACTGACCTGTGCAGAAATGGTGCGCTGGAAGGTTTTGGCAGTGGATGTCTCATTGGAGACGTTACTCTGAGGGGTCCAGTAATGCTCAGACATCTGCAGAACAACAGGAGAAAGAGAAAACAGTCAGGACTAGCGATGGCCATCACTACAGAAGAATGGAATCTGCGTAGCCATTGGTGCATGTTGGCATGTAAAGCAAGAGACAGCGGGGAAGGTTCCTTGTCTGACCTTTTTCTGCAGCCACTGTACCGCCCAGCTCCAGTGACCAGACAGCTCCTTGAAATATTCTTTTGCAGGAGCACACCTAAAACACAAGCACGCGCACACATTAAAACGCACACAAACACACACAGTAAAACACAAACAAACTCACAGTAAAACGCAAACAAACTCACAGTAAAACACAAACACACACAGTTAAAAGCACATGCACACACAGTAAAACACTGCCGATACTGTGAAATAGTCTACTGCAATGGTGTATCCGATGAAGTGGATCATACTGCTTACTTCTGGGCCAGAGTAATCAGGAACTTGACACACTGGTAGCAGCGGCTGCTGTCCACATTGTTGCTCTGATGCATCAGTGCTGAGAGGAGAAAACAGGGAAACGGGCATGCTGGGACATCAGTCAAACTTGGTCGACTACTACATACACGTTGAAGGAGGCCAGGTAGCTTTTGTTAAAAGCCAAAGCTATTTGGAGCTTTTTTTCCCTAGCTTATGAAATGTGTTAGAGTTGTATTCTACAAACTCAGAGGTGAAAAGCATCTCAGAGAGAAGGCAAGACATGTAAAGATACAAGTCCTTCTACGTACCCAGCAGCCCTTTCTCAGATTCAAATGCAAACTTCAGTCTTCGGGCCTGTAAGGGATCCTCCACCATCTGAGAAACACATCAAATATAGAACACTGAGTTTATCAGATCATACATGCGCAAAATGTCATAGTACACCAAAAACACCCAAAAAATAAATTACGATTATAAACATGTACATATAAATATTCATGTAGGTTTTATCGCTGTTTATCATCGTTGTGTGTATTATACGGTGCAGACATAGCACCTTATAGCTGAGTGTTAAAATGTAGCAGCACTGACCAGAATCTCCAGAAGCATTTGAAAGACATTCTTGAGCTCGTGAGGAGGGGCCGTCTCCAGCTGGTTCTGGAATCACAGACAAAAAACACTGCACTCAGGCACGGCCAATCAATCGGGTAATGACTGGTAACATAACACTCTCTGAACGAACGGCAAGAGATGAGTTGTAGTCAGTGGCCAGCGTACCTTGAGAAGCTGCAGCACTCCCAGAGAGAAAGGCTCATTACAGAAGCAGCAATATGTGATCATGTCAATGAGGGAGGACAGGGGACCGGACAGCTCCCGCATGGCAAACATCACCTAGACACACACACACACGCACACACACACACACACAATGAAAGACAGAAATGCTCAGTTTATAATTTGATTCAACCTCTACACTACATATTTTTCTCTTTAATATGGGTTTGGGTGTGTTGGTGTGAGAGGCAGGTGAGGTTACCTCCAACAGGTACGGTTGTCCCTCAGGTTTGAAGAGTAGAGTGTTGATGTCTGGGTGGAGGGGGAGGAGGGTGGAAGAACTGGGGCAATTGGGCGAGGTATACTTAAACACACCTGGCGCTGAAAGTTAAGAGAGACCGTGTTAAAACAAACACAGACACACACATACACTTTCTCCACCGCATGACTGCACGCACACACACATAAACTTTCCCCACCACATGACTGCGCACAGACAAACACACACACTTTCCCAACCACATGGCTGCACACACACACGCACGTCTTTGTAAATGATATTATGGCATTCATCACATGATGGTTTAAAACAACAGAAATAAGGAAACAACGCAGTGAAATTCACACACACACACACACACACACACACACACACACACACACACACACACACACACACACACACACACACACACACACACACACACACACACACACACACACACACACACACACACACACACACACACACACACACACACACACAGCTGAACCAAGCACTGGGTCAACCTCAGCACTGAGGCCTGCTTCACCTCCCCTGCCCCCCTGGAGCGCCTCAGCACTCACCGTCGGTTCTGTGAGAGTCCAGGTCCGTGTGTAGCACCACCAGGGCCAGTGTGTTGTGAAGGTGCAGGAACTCGCGGGCCTGGGCCGAGCTCCAGCGCCGGTTCTGCCAGACGAAACAAGGTTACAATTCACCCGACTCTTATTGCTACCCTTCACTTGGTGAGACAGACAGTACAAAGATACACACTACATTGGACTACACTATTTTACTGTAAGTAACTGTTACATCAAAATGTAGTTTGATATTAGGCAAATAACAGACACAAATGAGTCACTTTTATGTCAGTTTTTGTGGAGCAGCACTTGTCGCCTGGACTATAAATGGGCCTTTACACTGAACCAGAGAAAACAAAAAAAAAACATCTTTAAGTGTCTTTAAGAACAATACTGAACACTACACGACATTGGCACATATTACACAACCCATCAAGTATGACAAAATACTTTGTTGTGTTTTAGATCCATATCTTAAATAAATGCATCAGAAGAACTGTCCATCCCTGCATGTACTGCTGAGAGGCTACATTGGGAGATAACTGTGTGGCGTGCTTCTTGTCTCTGTAGCGCCCCCTGCTGTACCTGGTTGTTCTGGCGGTTGGGTCCCAGCAGGAAGATGAGCACACGCCGGTAGGCAGCATGTTTTAGCAGCAGCTGACAGGGTTCACAGCCCTGCACACATAAACACACATATCTAATTAACCAAACTAGGACCAACAATCAAACTAGGGTATTCAGTCCCAAATAAGTCAACACCAGTTTTACAGAATTTACATTTGATCTTTAGTTGAATGAAGAAAAACCTCAACATTGTTTTGTTCTAGCACTTTCTATTAAGGTAGTTGCGTCATCCAAACAGTATGGTAAGTTAGCAGAAGTCTTACCCTTTGGGCAAAGGTGCTGAAAAGGGAGAAGTACTGGGAGCAGTTCTTGCAGTTCTCCGGCACATCCTTGTCCAGGAGGGAGAGCAGCATGTCCAGAAGGCAGTCCAGGCCCGGGTCCTTGAAGTGCAGGGCGCTCTCCAGCGTCTTCTCCAGGAGGTTGGCCACCACCACCCGCACCTCCCGCACACTGCTCTCCAGCAGGCAGATCCTGGGAGGATCACACACACACACACACACACACACACACACACACACACACACACACACACACACACGTTAACGTTAATACATTCATCGAGGCTGTGGCACACCTGGTCTTTCCAGCAGGTAGAGCAAGGTCATGGGTTCCATTCCCATAGAACTAATTTAGAGAAGTATGTATGTGTACACATTACAGTTCTGTAAGTTGCACTGGATAGAAAGAATGAAGTTGGTGAAATGTTAATAATAAAACCAAACAAAAACTACATCATTTGTACATTCAAGCTGACACAATTGTTTTAATTTTATCTAAGCAAGGACTGAACTGAACTGTTACTAGGAATGCCCATGGCAGTAACAGAAGCACTACAGTGAGCGTGCAGAGAGATCATCTGCAGTCGCCAGCTCCAGAGTGGAAAACCACTTCTGCTACTATTGTTTCATTCCTCCGGGTGGGATTGCTGCTGCTGTTGCGAAGGCCACCCAGAAAGACAGCAGGAGTGTGTTTGTGTGCATGTGAGTCTGTGTGTGTGTGTGTGTGTGTGTCTGTAAGTGAGTGTGTGGGGGGGTGTCAGGCTCGTAAAAATCCCTCCTCCACATTCCCTGGCCTTGACACAGGCATGGCGTGATCGGAGGGCAGCCCCAACGTTCGATCTCCATAAGCCAATCAGAAAACAAGGAGCAACAGACCCCCACCAGCCCCCCACCACCTCCACCCGCCTCTCGCCTGCATGTGTCCTTGGTGAGGTGTTGGCTGGTTGGGATTTAATTTTCAGGTTGTGCTGCCATCCCTGGCTCTAGATGTTTACATTCAAGGGCCAAGGCCCACTTACAGAAGCTTCAGCCAATGGGAGCTCAGGAGCGCCGCCACACCCACACCCCACACAGGCCCTAACGATTTAACGCTTTGTGGCTGGGCAAGACAGCTCACCTCAACTCAAGGGGAGGGGCAGTTGCCCCCACATTACTACAGTGGGATGATTGTGGGTTTCGTAGGGTCGTGGGTTCAGATGTGTGCATGAGTGTGTGTTTGATGGTTGTGTGTGTGTGTGTGTGGGTGTGCTTCTATAAGACTGCTCTCAACGACAACCATATCTTGACATCTTGTAACAGAGACAAAAGTGTGATAAACGTTGCCCATAGTGTCATGTCACAACAATGGCTTTTATGTAACACAGAACTGAACTGAAGCGAGTCGGCTGTGACGCCAGCAGCACGGAGGAATGTTCCAGAAAGCACCACTCACTTGATGATCTCCCGGCCCTCTGGCCCCACCAGGTACTGCACCATCCACTGGCACGCCTCGCTGCTCTTGGACAGCAGCACCTCCACTGTGGCGATCCACTCCTCAGTGTCAGACCTGGGGGCAGGCAAGAGGAGAAGTATGGGTCAGTCCCTCTCTGCCAGCCAGCAGCACACAGATCTTCATCGCAACACTCCACAGTGCTGCCATCAATGTTTGTTTGGATGCTGTAGCTACCTGAGTTTCTTTTTGGTGCGCAGGTAGGTGTGGAGGAGGAACTGGACAGCCAGCTGCAGGCTGCCAGTCGCCATGGCCTGGTATGAAGGGTGTTTCAGCTTGGTCTGCGGGCGTGAAAGTGTGACGTTAACAGTGATTCTGCGCTGAGAACACACGATAATAAAGAAGTCACTAAGCGGCGGTTTCTTACGGCGTTGACGGAGGCCAGGGACAGGGTGAAGTTGAAGTAGTCGGGGTTGTAGACGTCTCTGTTCTTCATGAACCTCAGGTTCTCATCCCTCACCATCTGTAAGCGGCAGACACAGAACACAGGCTTAGTCTTGCAGACAATAAAGCCACTGTGAAGCGTGAGATTAATGCCACCGAATTCTCTTGCATTCTCAGACTGAAATAAATAGCTGCGAATAAGCTAATTAGCTGCACAATCGTTCCTGGAGTATTAATATGAGTGATACCAGGGTGACTGTGGTGAGCGGTGAAGTACCTGGTAGATCCAAGCGGGCATCTTCTCCACAAACAGTCCCTTCTTCTCTCCCTTCCTCACCAGGCGAGTCAGGAGGGTCAGGCGGTCGTTGTTGGCCCTGGGGGGCCGTGGGGAGGACTGGGGGGAGATCTCAGGGGACGAGGGGGCCGACCTGGGAGAAAGATAGCATTCATGTTGTTATAAAAAAACTATAGGAAAGCCTCAATTCATCCAACGTATTGCCTAAAGTTCATTATCAGCTAAACACAATCGGTATTTATGTTGTTATGATTGATCATCTGAACCGGACACTGGAGGTAGGTGGAAGTTGTAATCCATGCACCACAACAGGAAGTGATGCAAGGCACTTACAGGGAGAGGTCCTCGGCTTCCTGTCTCATGACGCTGACTCGGCTCTTCTTGGGTAGAACCGGGGAGTTCTGGTCCGAGATGCGCTGGTAGAAGAGCATGTAGGCATTCCAGTATCGCCTCCGCACGTCCGGGTACGGGTTAGCTGCATGGGAGAAGCACAGCGCTGGAGTTAGGACAGGCCTGATGCCTTCTTCACAAACAAACACTCACCTATCTAGAATAGAGGACGGTCAATTAGAACTGCTATAAAGGGTTCATGGTTGAGGAGGTATGTTGCTCTTACAGCAAGGAATGGCAATAACTACACAGGGAAAGGCTTTGGCAGATGTCAAGGCTCTTGGTTATGCCTCACTGTTTTAAGATGAAGGGAGAAAGAGAGAGAAGGCAGACTTACACTGGTCATACACTTTGGGCCGGTACTCTCCTCCAAAGCACTCGTACTCCAGGGTCTCGTCATTCATGTCAAACTCCTCCACTACGTTATCGTTGAACTTGTACCAGCGTCCTCGAGCACAGCCCCTAACAGTCGACAAAGAGAGCAGGGGAGAAAAGAGAGAGAAACAGATCAGGAGACAGAGGAGGTGAAAGTACCATAAGAAGTAGTGGAGCAGTATTTGGTAGTGGGGATAGGCCCAAAAGTGGAGCTCAGGCTTGCAGAGAGTTTCCATCCACATTCCTGCATTCATAAGATGCCTGCTTGGTTTTTCTCCCTCTTTTAGGATTTTTTTCCTTCTTTTTTTTTTAAAGAGTGGTGTGGCGTGCTAGACATCTGGAGTTGGTTTGATGGTTTAGGTGTTGCAGACCTTCCATAAAAACTGATGCCAAAATTAGAGTTGGTACCCCTTAACACACACGGCCTACATAAAGATGCATGCCAAGCAGGGGTATAAAATAAATAAATAAATAAAAACACCTCACACCAGCGTTCCACTCCCTCCCCCATCCTTTCTTTACCTTAACTGATAGATTGTATTCTTAGTCAAGTTAAATATATAATAACAGTTCAGTGACAGACAAACTGAAAATACTTTCATTTTAATTTAACGTCACCAGAAGATCTGCCTGCGTTTGAAGAAAGCAGTATGGTACGATAAATCCTGCTGTTTGACGACCATAACAATGTCCCATGGCAAGTCATGGCTAGTAACTGGTAAGCTAGTAACTGGTTGAGCATTGGCCTGTGTACAGTACAGAACCACTCATCGTGGTCATTCACAGATTCTAAAACACAAATCTCGCCATGAGCCAGTCAGTAGTGTGCCGCGTGTCGAGCTAAGAGACCAGTGTGAGGCTCACCGGCGGTCCTTGATGAAGGAGTAGTAGTGGCCGGCGTGGGCCTGACCGCTGTGCACCACCACGCCCACCAGCTCGTAGTTCTCTGAGATGGTGACCTTCTTCCGCGGAGACGAGCCGCCGGAGGCCTCGCCACCGCGCCCGTTCTCGCCGTGGTCCGCACTGGAGTCCTGCCGGGCCATGCCGGACACTGTGTATGGCTCCATGTTCAAAACCCAAGGGAACTGGAGGCAGAAACAGAGAGAGAAAGAGGGACACCCACAATTAGAACAACTCTTACTACTATCAACAACACAGAAGTTGCTAGAAGCCTTTGAAGTTATTTGAATCATTTTGAATAATTGAAGGGAATTCCTGTTTTTTTAGAAACTAGGTCACAGCGCTGTGGAAATCCTCAAGGATGTCAGCAGCATACACAGCCACATTCTCCACATTAAGGCCAAGGCCTGAAGGCGAGCTCTTGTGTTTGTCATGAGTGTGGTGTAGTACAGGACCTCCCCTCCTTACCCGGATCTGCTCGTCGTATTTGATGGAGCGCCCACTCTCCCAGTCGAAACCAAAGCGCATCAAGTGGATGACCAGCACATTGGGCAGGGATTTAATGCAGGTGCGCTTCACCGTGGTTCTCTGGGACAGGAAATATACTGTCAGTAATGCTATCCACACCAGGCCTGCAGGCATAGACCCATACATAACAAGACAAACAAACAGACAGACAGACAGACACACACAGACAGACAGACAGACAGACAGACACTCATGCTTGCTAGGATGACCAGGTGTCCCGCTTTGTGTTGTCTTGCACAAAAGTTTGACCTTTTGTCCTTCATCCTGACATCCATGATAATGTCTCGCATTTATATTGGTCATTTGGATTTCAATGGTCAGATATAAGAACACACGGATGCGTTCTCTTACCTGCTGGCATATGAGCCGCTTATGTTGTTGTGCTATACTTTCTACTTCACTTAATAGCGCTACGTCAAAAGCAGCAACCTGGCTCATAGAAATGCAAATGCCGAAGTGGGGCAGGTGAACTTTACACACATATGGCAGATAAAAGCCACAAGGTGGCATCACGGCTCATCATATCTTTCAGCTGTAGCCTGCATCTTTTATGGCCTTACTCTAGAGAACACGTGAGAACAAGTGGAGGTGTTTACGAGCCAAAAGGCAGAATACAAGTGCTTGGTTCCCAGTCCAACACTGTCCCACACAAACTTACAACTCGTCCCACATTTGTTCGGTTTGCACCTAGTCACCCACTCTAATTGCTCACACACGTACATAAAAACACAAACACAGACACAAATACCAACACAGACACACAGACACACACAGACACCTAAGCGGAGGTGCAGTACCTTCTCTTTGCACTTCTCGCAGTAGTAGGCGTTGCTGCCCTCCAGCACCTCCCCCCTGACAAACTGGTCCAGAGAGATCTCCAGGCTTTGGCAGGACGTCACCCCCAGGTTCAGCGCCATGAACGTCTCCTCACGCTCATACCTGCCAAGGAGAGCACCCAGGCGTCAGCAGGGTCAACCAGTACATAATATCCACAGCATCGGCACAACTTCAGTCCCAGATACACACTCATCTACTTTATGATGAAGGACAAAGACTGCTAGATACGTCATTATCAGTCATTATATCTGAACAGATATTACAACCCTTACAATACTGGACTATCTATTCTACAGAATATCTAATATCTAAACTATGTAAAAACATTGAATGATAAATACTCTGAGACCATTAAGCACCAAAGTGCCCAATCTTTTCCTCACCTGTGTGGGCAGTCTTTGCATATCTTTTGGTCCGAGAAAATGCCCTGGAAGGTGTTCTTGAAGATCTGCTCTCGTCCAATTTTCTGAAAAAAAAAGAGAAATAAAAGGGTTTTGACAGGATCCACTGTAGATAGACGCAAGCTTTAGCTTCATTTGTACTTGTATTGGTCTCTGTATAATAAAGGCGAAATGCAGAGTGTTATCATAAGATCATGGTAACATGGACATTAACATAACTGTTCACAGATGGACAAGGGATGCAGGCCACTAAAGCCAATCAGTAGCTCAGTTGGTGGGTGACTGAGGACAGGGGTGTGTGTGTGTATGTGTGTGTGTTAGTGTGTGTGTTAGTGTGTGTGTTAGTGTGTGTGTTAGTGTGTGTGTTAGTGTGTGTGTTGGTGTGTGTGTTGGTGTGTGTGTGTGTGTGTGTTACCTTCAGGTGCTCATCCAGCTGGTCCACCAGACTGGTGAAGAACTCGTAGGCGTCCTGCTGTTCTCGCACATAGAGCTCCTTATTCCACATTTTAAAGATCTGCAACAAAGCAACACAAGACTCAAATTAGGATTGAATACAGACAAGCAGTACCTGCACAGGCAGACTGCAGCTTCCATGGCTGTTTGTTGTGAAAGCTGGCCTATGGGATCATTTATGTGACGTGTTATTCACACATTACCTTCCAGAAGTTTTCAGGAACGTAGTACTGCAGTTTGCTCTCCATCAGGTGTCCAAAGAGAGACTGGACCTGACAGAACACACTCTCCTCCGGGTTCTCTGTGTCGTCCTCGATTGACAGGAAAGCCTGCAGACGCAGACACACAGACACACAGACACACACGAAAAGAGGCAACATTACACCGTTGTAAATCAACAGACTGCACCATCCAAAAACACACAGTCAAACCTAAGACACACTTATATATGCTCAGCTTCATTGTGTCTGTCCCCCTCTACTGGAGAGAGACTCACACTGTGCTCAGCACAAACATGCAGTGTAGGTAGCAACTGGCTAGTTTTTGCTAATCTTCACACATTCAGTCACGTCAATGTAGTGAAGCTTGGTGGAGTGGGATAAGGCTAATTTATCGATTTAAGCTTTCTTTCGGTACATTTCAAGGTGTTCAGCTTTGTGATGTCACCCTTTTCCACACAATTAAGATAATGTTGACTCGGGCAGCCCAGACCAGTCAAACAGTCACCAGTGCCATGCTAAACCGAGGGCATATAGGCTGTAATAAATCTTCATTTGTAAAATATTTGAGCACAAAAGGCAAGACCGTTTGCTTTTACGTTTGAGGGGAGAGTTCTGTGGTGTGGTGAGTGTGAATAAGGCTTTAGGTGGCAGGGGTACCTCTGGCAGGCCAGGCTGCATGTAGAGTTGCTGGAAAACTGCATTCATGTAGCAGGTGGCCCCGCCGTTCTTCAGGCCCACAAAGCCGGACACAGAGCGACTCTCCACAGGAGGCAGGTACTGAAGACACACACAGACAATTAAGAACCCCACCAGCAATACTCAAAGGAAAACGACAGGCTTTGTACAACTGAAACAGATGGGGAAATACCGAACAGAAGCAAAAAAAAAACATAGCAAGTGAGAGAGAGAGAGAAAGAGAGGGAAACGGAGCGAGAAAAAGAGAGAGCGAGAGCCAGAGAGAGAGAGAGAGAGAGAGAGAGAAACAGAGCAAGAAAGAGAGAGCGAGAGCCAGAGAGAGAGAGAAGAGAGAGAGAGAAACAGAGCAAGAAAGAGAGAGCGAGAGAGAGAGAGAGCGAAAGAGAGAGAGACAGAGAGAGAGGGAAACAGAGCGAGAAAGAGAGAGAGCCAGAGCCAGAGAGAGAGCCAGAGCCAGAGAGAGAGAGAGAGAGAGAGAGAGAGAGAGAGAGAGAAACAGAGCGAGAGAGCGAGAAACAGAGCGAGAGAGCGAGAAACAGAGCGAGAGAGAAGGCCACTTACATCGAACTCCTTGGTGAGTGAGGGGTCAGACTGGTGGTGCATGGAGAGCAGCTCGCGGGTGATGAGCTGCAGGTTGGTGATGGAGCTGTCAGCCAGCATCACCAGCACCTCGTACGCTGCCAGGCGACTGCTCACCGTGCTGCACCTGGGAGACAGGAGAGAGAGAGCGCGGAGGAGCAAAGAGAGAGGAAAGGTGGGTCCATTAAGAAATCACAAAAACATGCAGTTGGAGTCCGTTATGTGTTTGGGGTATGCGGTAGCAGATGTTGTTAGTGTACAATCTGAGCGTTAATTCCTCCTGTGTCGACCTAGACTGGATGTAAATCAGTCGACAGATCTTAAATCAGAGCTGACAGTTTGCACTGAAATTGTATGGGTTCGGTTTTGTTTCCATGCCAACTCCATGTCCTGGATTACAGATCCAAAACAAAAATCAGGAGCTTATCAGAACCTTACAGACTGCATTGCACAAACAATCACTTACTCTCCTGAAGTGATGACGCCTGTGTGTACACACCCAGAAAGGTGTGTGTGTGTGTGTGTGTGTGTGTGTGTGTGTGTGTGTGTGTGTACACATTTCTCACTTTGGGTGGAAGTCGTGGCTGGGGGCGGAGGAACTGGTGGGGTTGTTGCTGTTCAGGATGATGCGGGACGCTCGGAACAGGAAGTCGTCCAGTAGCTGCTGGATGAGGGAGGAGCCTGGAGATGTAACATGGAGAACATATAACACACCAGCCATTAGGAGCCGCTCTCTGGAGAGCAGCTTCTCCCACATCTGTGATTGGTTCATGAATGTCATGAATGCCCGTGAGTGACTGAAATTGTGTGTGTGCAAGAGAGTGTCAGTGCAAAGGGTGTGAGTAAGCATGTGTGTGTGTGTGTGTGTGTAAGCACATGTGTGTGCAAGTGTATGTATGAGCACATGTGTGTGTGTTAGCACGTGTATGTGGGCACATGTGTGTGAGCACATGTGTGTGCAAGTGTGTGTGTTGAAGTGTGTGTGTGCAAGTGTGTGTGTGAGTAGGTGTGTCTGAGCACATGTGTTCCCCTCCCCTCCAATCTTACCCAGCTGCTCCTTCTCGTTGCCACAGAGTGAGAGCAGGGTCTTAATGAGGCGGAGGTGTCCGGCCAGCAGGATGTTGTCGGCCTCGCTGGTCTCCAGCTCCGCCGTCCATGTGGGCTCAAAGTTGTCCAGCCAGCTAATCTCATCCTCCAGCATGGCCGCCGGGCTGATCTGCAGCTGCTCCATCTCTGTGGCTGAGCACACACAGACAGACAGACAGACAGACAGACACACACACACACACACACACGCACAGAGACACACACGCAAACACACGCACACCATACATCATGTCACATGCCAACAACGTTTTAGAACTGACATAAATCCCAGTCTGTCCACTTCTTAAATGTGTTTGTTATACTTATTATAAATACCTAAACACTGAAATGCCGATAAATGTTAGGAAGTGAGTGGAAGAGGTAGCCACCCCTGGCTGCATCTGTCCTTCAGTATGAGGTCATTAGGGTCTATCTGAGCAAGAGGAACCTCTAAGTAACACAGACGGGAGAGGGCACTTACTGGTCAGGTCATCCAGGAGTTGGCATCGCAGGTCAAAATACTCAGTGCACTGAGACAGCAACCTGCAAGAGGACACAGAGCCAGTCATGAACCTCTCTAAAGCAGGAGGAGGAGCAGCAGGAGGAGGAGGAGGGGGATGAGCAGGGGGAGGAGGAGCAGGAGGAGGAGGAGCAGGAGGGTGAGCAGCAGGAGGAGGGGGAGAGCAGGAGGAGGAGGAGGGGGAGCAGGAGGAAGAGAAGGAGGGGGAGCAGGAGGAGCAGGAGGAGGAGGGGGAGAGCAGGAGGAGGAGGAGGGGGAGCAGGAGGAAGAGAAGGAGGGGGAGCAGGAGGAGCAGGAGGAGGAGGGGGAGGAGCAGGACACCATACTATAAATGAAGCAGAGGAAATGAAGCAGTCAAATTCATGACCTCTGATTAGGGCTGACGAAAACAACCAGATGTCGTCCTGATAATTAACATAGGCATGCACGTGTGTGTGTGTGTGTTTGTGTGTTTACATATACATGTGGTATGTATGTGAAAGTAGTTATGTATGAGTGCTTGTACACTTGAATATGTACATGCCTGTCTAAGATATTTAGTTGTGTGTATGTGTCTCTCTGTGTGTGTATGCGCATGTATGATTGTCTACAGCATATGGGTGTAGGTGGGTGTGTGTGTGTGTGTGTGTGTGTGTGTGTGTGTGTGTGTGTGTGTGTGTGTGTGTGTGTGTATGCTTGTGGATGGTGTGCATGCTTGACTCTTATATGTGTGTGCGTGTGTATTCTTGTCTATAACATGTGTGTGTGTGTCTTTGTGTGTGTGTGTGTGTGATCACCTCTGGTTGATGCCCCTCATGATGCTGGTGGGGGACCAGAGGGGCAGCTGGGCGGTCAGCACCACCTTCAGCAGGAACAGGTTGGGCTTCTGCAGCTCAGGGTAGGCCGACGCGTCCGTCTGGCTCAGAGTGTACAGCTGGTCACAGGCCACACGCCGGATCTAATGCACACCACATGACAGACAGTTAGGGGGAACCTGCACTCATGTCCATTCATCTATGTGTTCCGGTAGCTCAACTGCTAACTGATGCTAACACCACCAAGATTCATAGGCTGGTACCCTTGAACCTGGGTGCTCATCCATACCTCTCCACTGGAAGAACCAAGCAGGATGTCTATGATGAAATCAGTCACACTTAGTAAGTTATAAAAAGAGGCTGGAATAGAAAGAGAAAACACTTTGATTACAGCTTTGTAAAGGACATTTACTTTCAATGAGATTAAATCTCAGTACAGAATGTAGTAAATGTGTGCGATTATGTACCGGTGTGTGTGTTCGTGCTTTATGTGTCTGAGAGGGACATATCTGTGTGCGTGTGTGTGTGTGTGTGTGGCACTTACAGAGTTGCTGGGAGCGCAGCTGGAGGCAGGTGACGAGCAGAGAGAGGGCCTCGCGGGCGATGATTGTGTCTTTGATGGACACACACAGCTGCTTTACACAGATGCCCGCCTGCAGCGTGGTGGCCTCGCCCTCGCTGCCAGAGCTGCAGTTACTGCCTGAGAACACACACACACACACACACACACACACACACACACACACACACACACACACACACACACACACACACACACACACACAGAACACACACAGAACACACTCTTATTAGTGAGACATTTCAACTCTTGTAAATCAACCACTGGAATATAAGAGATGGGGATCTGTGTTATTAACGCATATTAACACATGTAAGCAAAGAAAAAAAAAAGATGCTTATAACAAAGATACAATGAGCTTTTTAAGTGCCACATAAGCATGGTCATAACACTGTCCCAAACAATGACTAAACACTGGGGTATGACTGATAACTGGCAGGGGCTACAACAAAAGATAAGTGTGTGTGTGTGTGTGTGTGTTTGGGTTGGTCGATCTCACCTGTGCTGCTGACCCTGCTGCGCACTCCCATGGGGAAGAGGGAGCTGGTGCTTTCTTTAATTGGCTGGCTGCTCCCCACCAGGTCCAATCGGCCGGCGGCAGCCGCCCAGGTGAGGCGCATGAAGCAGGCCACTGTGGAGGTGAAGTCCCCCACCTCCATAGTCTGGTGATGGGGAAACAAAGACAGACACAAGCTTACATTACATAACCGCTGAGCTGCATCAAATTACATAACTGATTAATTATATTGAATTAATTCAATTTCACTGAGATGGCATAGCAGACAGACAGACAGACAGACAGACAGACAGACAGACAGACAGACAGACAGACAGACAGACAGACAGACAGACAGACAGACAGACAGACAGACAGACAGACAGAGCTTTCTGCCCACCTGGATGGCCACGCGGGCAGCGGGGATGATCTCCTCCACGCGGATAGATGAGCGGTCCGACATACTCATCTGCCGGTAGGACGACTTCTCGGGTGTCCCGCACAGAGACAGCTGCCGGTTGCCCTGTCGCCCCGCGTTACGGAAGGGTCGTGACGAAAGCGTGTCATGGCCGTCCTTACTCATCTCATCATCCAGGATGCTGGGCATGGTCTGCCCTACCAGCAGGAACCTGCAGGGGGAGCCACACAAGAGAGTCCACTTAAGAGAAGAGAAACACACTTAACCCAGGAGTGTGGCTTTCAACTGTAAGAATGGTGAAAGTGGAAGTGAAAACAACTGCCTAATGCTCTAATGACAACTTTAGGACTGTGTCGGAAAACATAAGCATGATGATTTCTAGATGTGGGTACCTGGCCAACTGCAGACAGATGGAGTAGACGCCCTGTCTGGTCTCATAGTCCACCTCTGAGGGGATGGAGTCTCTCTGCATGACGTTCACCACCAGGCTAGATATAGGAACACAAACACACACACACCAACATTTATTAATATTACAGACATTAAACAGGTCAGCCATGTGTTCTCATGTTCAAGGTCATATACTGTAAGAATGACATCTCTGTTGAGTTAGAGTGAGTACCTCAGGCCTCCTGCTTTGAGGAAGTTTTCACAGAAAGACTTCACACTGGTCTTTGCCATCTCATCGTCAGACGTGGGCATCAGCTTTGAGCTCAACACCTGAGACAGAGATGGGGCAAAATAAGATCAGAGAGATATTCAAGACGCAAGACACACACTCTTTGCAAGACACAAATGTCAATTGCATAGGGGAAAAAAGATTACTTCTGATTTGACAGCTTTCTTGAGAAGGGAAGAAGTACATTTGTGGTGTGTAGGCTGAATGTTGAATCTGTGTGGTGTGAGTGTGGCAAGTGTGTTGGTGTGTGGTGAGTGTGTGAAGTGTGTGAAGTGTGTGAGTGTGTGTGTGTGTGGTGAGTGTGGTGAGTGTGGTTAGTGTTGTGTGGTGAGAGTGTGTTGTTTGGTTAGTGTTGTGTGGTGAGAGTGTGTTGTTTGGTTAGAGAGAGAGTGTGTGTGTGTGTGTGTGTGTGTGTGTGTGTGTGTGTGTGTGTGTGTGTGTTTACCTCCAGGTTGTAGAGCACCCTGAAGGTGGACATGCCCGGGGCGGAGGAGCGGAAGAGGGACTCCAGGATGGAGGCGGCGCTCTGCTGGTGCTGCTGCTTACTGGACAGAGACGGAGACTTGGAGGCCTGGGAGCCCGAGCCCAGTGTGAACAGGGTTTTCTACAGAGAGAGGAGATAAAAGGCCGTTAAAAGAGCCCAGTGTGAACAGGGTTTTCTACAGAGAGAGGAGATAAAAGGCCTTTATTAAAGTTTATTCACAAAGATACTGTGGTTGATTATGAAGTTTGATTAATAGAATAAATATGGCAATCTAATGACAACTTTAGATCTTTGGATTGTGTTAATGTAGTTACTACAAAGGCTTCTTCAGTGTCAGCTGCTCTGATTTGAGAGCCAGTGCACAAGTGGGCTAAGCAATCACACTCTATTCTGCTCTCCTCTGAGAAATCAGGAGAACTAAATGAAGTCATTGTCTGTCTGGCGAGTTACCTGGTGACTCCAGACGCTGGACTCTTTTGGCACAAAGTTGTCGAGGGCGTCCTGCACCTCAGGGTCCGTGGGGATGAGCAGGAGCAGCTTCCTCACTCGCAGCGTGATCCTGACAGGGAAACACACAGAGACAGAGAGAGAGAAAAAGCGAGAGAGAGAGAGAGAGACAGAGAGAGAGAGAAAAAAAGAGAGAGACATAGAGTAAGCAAGAGAGAGAGAGAGAGAGAGAGAGAGACAGAGACCGGGAGACGGACACAGAGACCGAGAGAGAGACAGACAAGCGAGAATAGATAAATAAAGAGAGAAGTATCTAGTCAGTGATGGGGACCACAGGTATTAGAGCTTTGAGTTAATTCATAGGGCATTTGATGCAGTGCATTTCTACAGCATCTGTACGGCGCCAAGTCAGAGGAAGTCTCACCTTGGCTCCTCCAAGTTGGCCAGCTGGTAGAGCATCTCAAAGACGTTACACACCAGCGCCATCACCACCCCTGGCAGGGACTTCTCCTGATGACAAACACACACAAACAGGCAGACATGTTGGCGTCAGTGTCTGCGCACTACAGCCTCTCACACACCACCATGGCAGAGCTTTCATGAGGGCATCAACACATGCAGACAGCCATGGGGGCTAGTGTCAGGTAAGGACGTTTACACCCCCCTTTGAACTTATATGTGTGTGAGTATGTAGCCATCTTAATAAAGAGTGCCTTAGTGTGGACCTGTGTGTCTGTGTCTGTGTCTGTGTGTCTGTGTGTGTGTGTGTGTGTGTGTCTGTCTTTGTGTGTGTCTGTGTGTACCTGCTCGAGGGCGTAGGCTGAGTTGAAGACGCCACTGCTGCTGCTGCTGGCTGAAGCGGAGCTGTCTGCGGAGCTGCCTGAGGGGGTGCCCGTGCCCGAACTCTTCACCGTCAGACTCTGCTCGTCCGAGAAGCCCAGCTGGTTCAGCAGCTTCTGGTCCCGGTTCATTGTCAGCTGTGTCAAACAAACACACACACAGTCAACACAAATGGCCTTTATCATCATGGCAATCTTTATTGAACTAACCTGAGCTTATGTAAGGACACAAGCTTCAGAAGAACAATCACAAGCAAAGAGTCAACCAATTATAACACACAAGTGAGTGTGAGAGAGTGCGTCATAAACATTATAGCTTTATGGCTTTATTTAATCGTAGGAAATGGACAGCTGGATAACCTGATGATGATGAATTCTACTTCTCTAGAAGGATTAACCGGTACAGACAAAGAACCAAACGTGATGCAACTACACAGCTGCTTTGCTCATAGATCGCATTTCCCATAAATCAGTTACTGTGAGGATGTCTGAGTGGCTTGTTGAGAGAACATGAGTGTGTGTGTGTGAGTGTGTGTGTATATGTCTGACTTACCATGCTGTCATTGGCAAAGATCTGGACATTGTCGACCGGACAGCTCAGCTGCTCTGCAATCTTCCACCTGATGCTGCCAATGGTCTCGTTGCTATGAGCCTGAAAGATGTAAACATGTATGCACACACACACACACACACACACACACACACACACACACACAGGTCACTTCAAGCACTCTTCATATAAGGCAAACCAAAGACGCTCTAATGTGAAACTCTGCCATTAATCAGGTCAAGTACAATACAATGATTTAAGTGTTTGAAAGTCTGCCTGTGTGTGTGTGTGTGTGTGGTGGAGTGGAAGATGTTCCTGAAATCCATAAATGTACACACGGGACGGTTGTTGTTTACAGGCCAGCGAGTAGATCTCTGTTTGCTTACTGCATGTATATGTTCTGTCTGTCTGTTCTGTCGCCAGCTCAAGAGCCAACACACTAGTGTGTGTGTGTGTGTGTGTGTGTGTGTGTGTGTGTGTGTGTATGTATATCTATGTGGGTGTATGTGTGTATGTATGTATGTGTGTGCATGCCTACGGGTGGAAAATTATATGTAAGACTGAGCAGATGTGCCTCTTCACTGCTGCAGTAATTCTTTCTATTTAATCATATCAACATATAATAATGTCAGTGGCCTAACAGCAAATGAAGGCCATCTGTAGGGGCCTAGAGCTTAGAATGAGTTGTACAACTTCACAGCCCTATACGACGACGAGAAAAGGTGTATGGTTGCGTCAATGTGCGTCACCTCCAGTGTAAAGGTGTCTTTGGTAGATTCGTAGGTAACGTGGAGGGTCACTGGGTGGCCGTGGAAGGAGGCACCGTGAGGTAGAATGGTCCGAGGAACTGAGTACAAATCCTGGAAGAGATCAACACAAGCACATGAGTCTTGGCTGGCTTGGGCAGGGGATCTGATGTTGACAGTCGCCGCTGCACAGGAGCTGGACAGAGCTGCAGATGTGCCAGGACTTGATAACCGCATACCTTTCATCAACAAGGAAATTGGGTCATGAGGGGGAGACTCTCTCTCTCTTACTCAAGCAAACTCACACACACACACACACACACACGCGCTCAAGAGTGATTATCACCAGAGAGTGACTGCGGTCAACCTCTTCACGGATCATGTGAAATGGATCACTGTTTTAATGAAATAATCCTCAACGCTCCTATGAAACTAGAGCCATGCTTATCGCCTTAGCAACTAATCCCTGTAAGGTCCCTTACAGTGCAGACCATCACTCAGGATTGGCTGGAAGGTTTGGAACCCAAGTGGACCCTAGAGCCCTATTACTTTAGGCATATTAATCAACACGGCAGGAATTAACCTCGCATTATTAACGGGCTGATGAGGTCATCCTAAACGCATCTCAAGAGCTCTGTTTCTTTGCCTGTCTGTTAGGGACAGAGGCTTTCCTACACACAGCAACCTAAGGGTAATCTCTATATTGACATTAGTCATCAGTGTCTTTTAAGGGAAGGCTTAATCATTAGGGGCTGGCGTGTACTGCTGACCTCACTCCACTCACTCAGCAGAAGGGGAGGAAAACACGCGGAAACATAGCTGGGCTTTCTGGGTAACCTGAATATGTTGCTTCACACTTTTGGGCTTCTCTGGAAAGGATTGTTCAACCAAATACTTCTGCAATTATCGACCAAAAGCTCCTAACAGTAGTCGCTCTCTTGTCAGTGAAATGCATTCAGATATATCTAACACAGTGTTGTGTTAATATAATGTTCAATAGCTGTGAGGCCACAACAGCATATCCATCCACTTCAAATAACCGCACTTGTGAAGTGTGGAACCTACCTCTATAGTAATGACATATCTCTCCGCCAGTAACAACAGCCTCTCTATAATCACCAGCTTGGTTGACCTGGTATAAAACAGAATGAGGTGATTAGATGTTTAAACGGCATCACACTGGGAATAATAAACCAGTGGCAGTAGCAATAGCAGCAGCATGTCACGCAATGCTCAGACCGTAATAGCTCTGTATGGTCGCTAAGTGAGGAGTCATTTCTGCTGTTTTACTGACAGTGCTCTTGTGGTCATTTCCAAGGCCCCGTCCAATTAAGAATGCTGACGTTTTGATGAGTGTTACGTTACACTCTGATTTGAGCGGAACTTGAGCTCAGCTTTAAAGCTTTTGTGCGTCACTAGTCTGACAATATTGGTGAAGTGCTGCTGCCAAGCCGTAACAAAACATAGAGAAGATGGTCAGTGTGATCAGCGCCTTATCTCTCTCACACACACACACACACACACACACACACAATCTGACTTAGCACCTGGAAGGGGATTGCACAGATGTGGCAACAGTTGGCATGGCGGTGGCAGTCAGCATCTTGGTTGCCCTGGTGACAGCGTGGGTAAGGGTGGGGCCCCCCAGGGCAGAGCTGGCAGCCTGTAAAAGCAAATGATCAAGTGTAAGCGTAGTGAAGTAGCGCACACACACACACACACACACGCACGCACGCACACGCACACAGACAGACCGACAGAGAGAGAGAAGAAAAAACAGAACCACTCACCTCTAATCTTTTGTAACAATCTGCGATGAACTTCTTATGCAAAGACACAGAGTCCT
The DNA here is from genome assembly GCF_963457725.1 of Sprattus sprattus. Classification (NCBI taxonomy): domain Eukaryota; kingdom Metazoa; phylum Chordata; class Actinopteri; order Clupeiformes; family Clupeidae; genus Sprattus; species Sprattus sprattus. The sequence goes on along the minus strand of NC_137921.1, from coordinate 51,575,845 downwards.
ACAGGGGAACAGACAAACACACAGAAATAGAGACAGACAGAAAAACACAGGTTAGAAACCTCAGTCATCCAGGTCCAGTGAGCGTGGTGCTGCCCTCCCCGGCGCCCTGCCTCACCTTCTTCATTTTGGGGTTGAGGTTGCTGTAGCTGTACGTGATGATGAGCTGGATGGCCTCGTTGGCAATCTCCTCGTCGGGAGACTCCATGGCGATGCGCCAGATAAAGTCCATACCAGCCAAATCCAGCCGCTCCACACACTGTCAGGACAGAAACAGGCACACCGCACTCCTCATTATGAATCACAAAGGCACAGGCAGGGGGGCATTATAAAATATAATGTTGCTAATGATACAAATGAACATTAACAGACAAATAAACGGATGAGATGTGAGATGTGTTCAGGAGTGGAAGCATACCAGCTGGGTTCCCTGCCGTTTCAGTCGATGGTCGCAGAGGTTAACATTCTCAAAGAAGGTCTTAAAGAGGTTAAAACCTGTGAAAACCAGACAGAGGTGGTGTGTTAAGGTGATCAGCCAATGAACGGCTTTTGTGCTGTTGAATTTGAACATACGATAACAATTTACAATCAATAATAACCATATATTAACAACTTTTTTCAAGCATAGGCTGTGGTATTCCATTGTCTTACCGTTCATAGTAATCTCATAAGGCTCCAGTTTCAGGATCTTTTCCTTGAACAGCTGCTGCTGGACGTCACTCTCCAAGTCATGCTGACCCTTAGTGAACCACTCGAAACACATCTGCACACAACATGCAACACACAATCACACATTAACAACACGCAACACACAATCACACATTAACATCACGCAACACACAATCACACATTAACATCACGCAACACTCAATCACACATTAACATCACGCAACACACAATCACACATTATCATCACGCAACACTCAATCACACATTAACATCACGCAACACTCAATCACACATTAACATCACGCAACACTACATCACACATTAACATCACGCAACACTCAATCACACATTAACAACACACATTCATTCATTAACAACACACAATCACTCATTAACAACACAGAATCGCACATTAACAACCAGACACATTCACTAGATATACATGATAATTGTACGTTTAAGAGAATATGTTTTAAAATGTTGCATTTATCTCAAATGTAAAAGAATGAGAGATAGGATAAACTGCTGTCTTCTGGGCAACTCCAAGAGGGGTTGGACCCAGTGGCCTACAGGGATCAGTACCTCCCGGTCCATCTCACACACGTCCATGCCAGAGACCAGGCACTCCCAGACCTCCTTGGCCCGGTTCCACACCAGGTAGAGGCTGGCCTCCTGCAGAAAAAAGGCTAGGAACTTCAGGTGGGCCTCCAGATACTGCGGAGAGGATACAGGAGAGAGAGAGAGGCTTAGCTTCACATTCGACACGAAGGTCGTCAACAGATTGAACGGTTAAAAGAAACATTGGGGCACACTGCAACTACAGAGGAACAGACACTAGATAGACACCTGGACAACCGTATGTGAATACTTGTATCAACACATAATATAATTGTAATTGATAATAAAACAAAGGCAAAATAAACACACACACACACACACACACACACACACACACACACACACACTCTCTCTCTCAAACACTTAAATCACTGTTGAACTTGAACCTAATTAATGGCAGGGCCTCACGCTAGAAAATCTTTTGATTGCCTTATATGGGGAGTATTTGAAGTGAGCTGTAACTTTGTGTTTGTGGGTGTGTTACCTCCTGGTAGGAGTATCTTCCATCTACGAGCGTGGAGCCCGAGAGGCCGTTGGAGCCGGCGACAGACACAGCCAGGCGATGGCATGACACAAGGCTGCTCGTGATCAGCTTCACAATCTCAAAGTTCTTCTTCAGGTCCTGGATGATGCTCTACAGGAGGAACAGAGACGTTCAACTTCTTTCAATGTGTGTTATATCTGAAGTGTGTGTATGTGTGTGAATATGTATGTTTGCATTAATGTGTGTAAGAGGACAAAGGTAAACGTGAGAGGGAGCTGCGTGCAAAAGAGAGGGCCTCACCTTGTCCTGCTTCTGGTAGGTCTGTTTGATAAAAGAGCGGGTTATCTCATGGAGCTGACGAAGAGCCGGCACCACCCACACGGCCTGAGGGTTGCTCTGCTGGGAGGACTAATATGCGCACACACACACACACACACACACACACACACACACACACACACACACACACACACACACACACACACACACACACACACACACACACACACACACACACACACACACACACACACACACACACACACACACACACACACACACACACACACACACACACACACACACACACACACACACACACACACACAAACAAATGTGATCTTCATGAGCTATATATAGTGTCTCATTAAATCTTCACCCATGTTATTTTGATGTTATGGCTGGCGAGATCCTCTCAGGACCCAGGAGAGACAGTAAGCCTGTGTTAGTATGAAAGAGGAGCCCTGTCACCTGGCCATTAGCATACCAGATACCCTTCATAAATACTACAGGAATTACATGACTTGGAACTGTATTACACTGATCAAAAACCTATAAATGTTAGTTACACATTGGAATCAAGATTGTGTATAATTTAGCTGCTACCTGACTTTTGCGAGTACATTTTATGATGGTTATTTTATCATTTAAGTCTCAGGAATCTGTCTCTAGATAAAAGCCTTTGGAAAGCCATCTCTTAATCTCAGTGGGCTCCTTTACATTTCCAAAGGAAGCAGACAGAATCACCAAAATGGCAAACCGCCAAATCACAATCCCAGGTGTGGTCAGCCCTGTTCCAGGTGATTTCTGATTGGAGGAGAGTTAGGCGTGGCCCGCGGGGGCGTCTCTTACTTTGGCCAGTGAGCTGGGTTTCTTCTTGCCCCAGGAGCCAGTAAGAAAAGAGACCTGTGTCTCGTTGGAAGACTTTGGTTCCTCCAGCAAATGTATCTAAAAACATAAACTACAGTTGCATTCAGATGCCTCCTTGGACGACGGAGGTTGACAGAAGGCTGAAGCACTGAGTCTAGACCCAACCCGTTGTGTTGAAGAAGCGAGAGAGAGAGAGAGGGGGAAAGAGAGAAATAGAAGGAGAGGGAAAGAAAGAGAAGGAGAGAGAGAGAAGGAGAGAGAAAGCTAGCGACAACTTTTAACACCAATGCTCACACCTCTACTTCACACCCAGGAGAGAGAGCGTTGCTTTAAATGGAAGAGGCTGTTTGCAGGACATGAGAGATGACGTGAGCAGGTGCGCATCCTTATGTTGGGCGCTTTCTCCTGCTTAACACCACCACTAAAAATGCCACCAGGAGCAAAGCACAAGAACAGAGGACGGGAAAGAAAAGAGCGAGCGATCTCAAAAAAAGAGCGTCTGAAAGAGCGAGAGAGAAAGAAAGATAGACAGAAGGATAAGAGACTGAAAACTGAAAGGTGATGTACGATGGAGATACACCTTTGCTTTTGCAAGTGTTGCTCACGGGCAGAGAGGAAGGTCAGTTTAACACAAAACAAACCAAAATAAATAAAAAATTAAAATTAAAAAAAATATATTAACACTGTATGACATCAAACACTCATATTTAAAGTGTGCTTAGTAACCTTAAAAGGGTTAAATCAGCACTTAGAGAACAGAATAGAGAATAGATCTGATTTCTCACCTTCTTGATGTCCTCGATGCACTTGATGATGTAGTTCCTCTTGACGGTCTCCTTGACTGCATAGGCGTCGCTCAGGATGGTCAGGTGCTCCTCCAAGGCCTGCTGCACCAGACTGGTGGGGAGAGTGGGCAGATGGGCCAACTCCCAGAGCACCTCAAGCACCTACACACACACGGACACACACAAGGACACACACACACAAGGACACACACACACACAAATGAATATGTATGTATGTATGTGCACACACACACATATAATTTAAAATAAAACTGAACGTAAATGAATTGTTTTATTTTCCTATGATTCACACATACATGCATATGCACGCGTGGAGTGGATGGAAGAGTCTGCAAAAGTCACTCACCTTGCCAGTCGTGGCATCAGAGCGAGCCTCTCGACCGATCCTCCCGATCAAACTCAACAGCTTCTGCCGTACACGATCACTCTCTACCTCCCAGCTCTGTGAATCTCACACACACACACACACACACACACACACACACACACACACACACACACACACACACACACACACACACACACACACACACACACACACACACACACACACACACACACACACACACACACACACACACACACACACACACACACACACACACACACACACACACACACACACACACACACACACACACACACACACACACACACACACAGTTGAGCTGAGGAAAAGCTGTGTTCATGTAGCCCTCAGGCCTGCTAAGCCCCAGAAGCCTGGATGGGAGTTACAAACTGCCCAGACCTTAATTAAAGCCAAGGGGAGTTGACACAGGGAGGAGAAAAAAAATCCCACAAAAGACACAACTGCACACATGGCCACTCTCACAAACATATGCACCTCAACCGCACACGCACATGTGCGTGCAACCACACAAATGTGCACACACACACACACACAAACACACCTACACCCACACCTTACCTTCTGAATGAGAACAAAAAGGTGGCTGAGCTGGTCAAAGTTAAACTTGACAGCTGCTGCGGCGATGATGGTGTGTATGTTTTCAATGACTGTGGATGACTGGCCAGCCTGGGGGAGAGGAAACAAGACAAGCGGCGTTTTTAAACACACCGCACATGTGAACTGCACACAGACACAAACTATGAAGGTCTAACACAGTCAAATTATAAAACAGTTTTTCAACATGAGCTTAATGCTTTTATAGACACCGCACATGTGAACTGCACATATACACAAACGACGAAGAGAGTTTGAGCTTGTATGTGTACATGTTACAAAGGCCGCAGGATAAAAGCCACACAAACCAGTAGAAAGAGGGACCATGAGGGTCATACACAGTCAAATCATACATGTCAAATAATACAAATTATAAAACTGTTTCCCCTCACTCATTTCGACACCTTCCAATATGTCCTTAGGTGTGGAAATGAGTAAGGGAAATGTTAAAGTTGAATCCTTAATCGGTCCCTAATTCCTTGCCAAGGTTTTACATCAGAAAAAATGCATGAGTCATGGAGAACAGGTTCCTTGGGTGCAGGAGTGGCTGGGGCTTCAAGAGGAGGCCAAGGACGTGTGCCCACCTGTATTCTCCAGATCTTTGACAACTCGTCCAGAGACAGCTTACTGCCCAACAGCTCAATGATTCCCTTTATCCGATCACAGTACTGCGCCTGGTCAATATTCCCTGCCATTCAGAAAGAGAAACAACAAGAGAGAGAGAGAAAGGAGAGGTGAGTCAAATCAATGTGAAAGAGGGAAGGAGTATGTTTGGAGGGAGAGGAGTGATCAGAGACTGAGGGCAGTTAAAACAGACGAGTCACCTACAAAGAATACAGTATTTCTCTGTTCCTAAAACACATTTTTTCAAAGCATGCCTCGGTTTCTCTTAGCTCTAAACACAAATCCCAAAACCACTCACACAAAATGCAAAACCCTTTATATCTCTTGCAAAATGACACTTTGGTTTCAAAACACTATTATATCACCTCAAAAGGGCATTTTGTTTTCAAACAACAAACACAGACCATTATTTGAGTAGACATTTTAAGCATTGATTGAACACTGATGTGCTCAATGGAAAACACTACTATGAAATGGGAAAACACTAGTATGAAGGCCTTATCAGGAGTATTATGCCTTTTCATCTCCAGTGTTACTGTACGCTTTCTTCTGTTGTAAAATATTGTAACTGTATAATGTTTTAACTCAAAAATGAAAGAAAAATGTATAATAATAAAAGGACAAAAAAACTAGACTGCATCCTGTTCTTGCTCAAGACACATCTGAAACATCTGAAAATACAGTTTGATTTGAACATTTGATTGGATTACAATACAGTACAGTAATGTTTCTGTGCTGATAGGACGTAATCAGTTGTGGAAACGTATATGACCTACTTGCACATAGTCATATCATACTGTAATTGTTTGACTCTATCAGAGTTTCTGTCAAAAGGCACCCTGTACACCTGCTTCATTCTCGAGATGTTCTGCCTTAGAACATGGTCCACTGTGGCTAGGCTCTTTGTATTGATGTTTAGGAATATGTCTTGGTCATCAATGGTTGCACTTTGTATTTGTTTACGTATACTGTCATTTTACAAATACAGTACAATGTAAAATATTCTACAGATACAAATACAAGAATACTATGCTCCTGATACAGTAAGGCATTCAAACTAGTGTTTTACTGTCATAGTAGTGTTTCTTACCCATTCTCTCTTCTGAATGTCCGGAGAATCGGTGCAACTGAGAAGCGGCTTATGTTTGGTTGAACCCTCTGGCCAGCCTTGCTAGCCTCCTGCATGGTCAAACCCATGTTGACCACATGGTTGAACACATTGGCCTGAATCTCATCAGAGATACAGTAATGGCTCTCCGTCTTGCTCTTCCTCTTCATCATTTTCCTCCTCCTCCTCCTCTTACTCTCACTCCTCTGCCCCTCTGATCACCACTCACTTCAATGTTGCCATAAATTGTTCTCCAAAATAGGAGCTAAAGTTTTGATTTCAAATTGCACAACAGCTTTGGAAATGGAAGTTTTGTCATTTGATTAGCAGTGTTTTCTGTTTGAACACAATGAGGTTTTGGCATTGATGAAGCATGCAAAGTAGAGAGGATGGTGTTTAGTGTTTTGAAGAAAATGTGGTTAACAATTGAAAACTGTGTGTAAAGCAGAGAATTGTGTGTTGTGGTTTGAAGAAAGTGCGGTTAACAATTGAAATCTGTGTTTAAAGCAGAGAATTGTGCTTAAAGTTTAGCAGAATTGGTTTAGGGAGTTGGCACTTGGGTTTAGTGTTCAGAGAAACCGAGGCATGTTTTGAAAAAATGTGTTTTAGGAACAGAGAAATACTGTAAACACTTGCTCTGACCAAATTATTGTTTGGACAGCGGGTACAAAAACAATAAAGTAAAAAACAGCGAACAAGTTGGAGGAGGAGGAGTGAGACGGAAAAGGTCAGTGGATTGAAGTGCGAAAAGAAGGAAACAACAACAAACCTAAGAAACAGACCAGACAAGACAAAACAATCAAACAAACAAACAAACAAACTAACACAAAAGACGACTGTGTGACTTCCAAACTCAGGAAACAGGAACAGGAAAAAAGGAAATGAAAAGAGAAGAGAAAAGAAAAGCAAAAGAAAAGTAGGACTGCCTGAGGCCCAGACCAACACCAGGGCAGGAGAAGGAGAGCAGAGCGGAGAGGCGTGGAGAAGGAGCCTGCCGAAGAAGCCCCTGTCAGCAGTAGGGCCCAGTGCTCTGAGATCGCCTCTGCCCTCCACAGAGGTAGCGGAGGAGAGGAGAAGAGAAAGAGAGAACAAACTACAGAGCCAGGGACAGATGGAGCAGGCAGAGCACTCATTAGCCCCTGAGAGTGACTAGGCTCACACACTCCTGCGGCCATTGTCACACACACACACACACACACACACACACACACACAGGAAGCTAATTATGGGACGCCAGGGTAATCAGCAGGATGTGAGTGTGCGAGAGAAATAGAGAGGAGAGTTTGAGCTTGTGTGTGTGTGTGTGTGTGTGTTACAATGGCTTCAGGGTAAAAAGCCACACAAACCAGTTGAAAGAGGGACCTAAATACGAGTAGTGGCTTCGGGGCTGGCAAATTTGACAGCAATTAAGGAGCATGGCACCTTCTTGTGAACGCTGAGGAAGAAACATCCCTCATATACCCTACTCTGCCTCTGCAATTCCATTAATGTTGGATGTTGTGGACTAAATCTGTAAAAACAACTAAACAAAAACAAAACACCAGCGGTCCGAGCCGTGACCCTCACCTTCCAGGGCTATTGAGAGAACGGAGTTCTCCACCAGCCAGTCCAACAGCCGGTCGGTGTCTATGGCGTTCTTCACCGTCTTGGACACGGTGCTCTCCTCAATCAGCTTGGTCACCTAGGAGACACACTTCAGCATGAGGTGGGTGGTCATGGATTCACAACCTTTGCAGCCCATGGAGCCCCAGACAACTATGAGAATGCTGCCTGGCACAGGCTTCTTGTGGCTCCAGCACAAAAATGTATGTGACAAGCATTGGCTATAAATATCAGACTGCATGGGGAGAATATAGCAACATAGGTGAAGATGCTAACGGATATAGAATGTCCTTGATAATGGACGGAAATGTATGTCAATGTAATGCCTTAGGTGCTGTATACGTGCAACACTGTACACAATGCAAATCACTGTAGCAGTTCTGTAGAAAACAGAAACCTGGTACTGCGATAGAGGGGAACTCTGTGATTGTGTGTGTGTGTGTGTGTGTGTGTGTGTGTGTGAAACTCCAGGACTCAGACCTCTTTAAGGGAGTTCATCTTGGCACTAAAGTGTGGAGTCTTGAGCATCCTCAGCAGGATGTCCAGCCTTAGGTCGTCCACCACAGTGACCAGCTCCCGCTGGAAACGCATGCACAACAGCTTGATCGCAGACAGCAGCTCCGGGATGCTCACCAGACGCTGCCAAACGACAACGAGAGCGAGAGAGAGCGCGAGAGAGAGAGAGAGAGAGAGAGAGAGAGAGAGAGAGGGGGGACAGAGAGGGAAGGGACAGAGAGAAAGAGCATAAATGGAAAGACATGGAAATGTGTAAGGGCATCAAATAAGTACAGTAGGAATGAAGCACGAGACCAAACAGAGCAGTGGATGTGCTTTAGTAAGTGGGCCTCGCTGGCGTGGTGGATATGCACTGGCTTTAAGATTCCCAATCACAGTCTCCCATGTTGTGTGTTCCTACCTTATCCTTGAGGTCTTTCTCCTCCAGATTCTGCACGTACGTGATCATCTTGTGAATGACAGGGTCCAACATTGGCTGATGGGAACAGGAAGGGACCAGTTAAGGGTGAACCGATGAATGTAGCAATCGCACGCAAGAATCCTCACCTCAGATCAGATTTGACAACACACCTGTGAGCCTGATTTAGAATAACATTTCAGCTAATCCAGGAGGATTTACTTTTAATTAAACAGGATCCAGATCATGTGTCCAGGTTTAAGATACAAAAGAAACACAGGCACGCTCTGACTTAATTCTGCATGGACTTTTGTTTCCTGACAAAAGAGGCTCTTTTTTCTCTGTTTTGTCACTTCATAATTTGTGCCTGTATCAACATGTTCAAAGTATTTATTTCTTTGAGGATATTACCAATTTATTGCAAAATAATAACACAGAAAAAATCAAGAGGAGAAAGTACTACTTCTTCCCAATATCAATATTTCCAAAAAGATTTGGCGATTAGCTCACCTGGACGAGACTGGAGTTGAGATACTCAGCACACACACTCAAGGGCTGGACCAGGGCCGAAACACTCTGAGGACACACAACCAGTGTACGTGTGTGTGAATGACAGGCACAAGTTACAAACATCTAACGCAGCACTGCCGTCAACACAGCAGACGATGGAGCACGACTGCTCGGACACAGGAAACCAGACGTGACATGCATCTGGACAGTGGACATTAATCACCTCAAAGGCTTAATGGCTCCACTCATCCTAATATCACCACTCTCAGTCTTTTAGTGCTCTCTCCAAATATTGTGACCAGTTCATAGAGAGAGGGCCAGGCTGGGAATGGCTGTGTAGGACCAGGGAGTGACTGACTTGTCACCCAGGGAGCTGAAAAGGCAAAGGCAGCAGAGCATGCTAAAGCCTCTCCTCTTGCTCTTGCTCTTGCTCTTGCTCTTGCTCTTGCTCTTGCTCTTGCTCTTGCTCTTGCTCTTGCTCTTTCTCTCTCTCTCAATCCCCATCTCTCTCTCAGACAGAGACTATGAGCTGAGGGAGCCAAGTGGCCTTTTGTCCTGTCCATGCTGGTGGTGAGAGAGGGCATCTCTGAGCCCCTGATGAATCACCCCTCTGTTCGCCATCAAACGACTTCGCTTCCGCCTGGAGAGAGTGAATGAATCACTCCTTTCCTCCTCCTCCTCCTCCTCCTCCTCCTCCTCCTCACACAGTTTCCCTTTCTCGCTTCCCCCCCCACCCCCACACACTTCCCTCCACCTCCCCCACACTGGAGCCGGAGTCAGGCGCTCTCCAGGTTTCCTCCTGTTCCTTTTTCCCCCTTTTTCATGCTCTCTCCTGTGGAAGTTCTTTCTCTCCCTCTTTCTCTCTCTCTCCCTCTCCCTCTCTCTCTCTCTCTCTCTCTCTCTCTCTCTCTCTCTCTTCCTGTCTAGGCAGGGTGGTAGAGGGATGGTGGAGGTGTGTCTGGGAACGAAATTACTGAACTGCACTGTTTGGTTCTGTTGAACTTCAGCAAGACTTCAAAAAGGCAAGCAGGAGAGAGTGTTCACTGACAGTGTAAGATCAGAGATCTAGCCATCCTTCCTTTAATTCCTTGTCTGATATATACATGTGCTATTTATATGTACAATAAATAGTCATCTCAACACTAGAAATCCAGTACTTGTATTCAGAAAAGATACAGTACGGGGCAATGGTTTTGGGCTTTGTCTTGAAGTTATTTTATTCTTCTGTATTATTGTATTGTATTATTCTGTATTAGTGTACTATATATTTCGATTTTAAACATTCTTTTATATGCACTTTGCGTGTTTGTTAATTGATAAATAAAAACTTGTCATGTCGTTAGATAATCTGTACTTCATAACTTCCATGGCTTTAAAAGCATTCTTACTTCACAGTAGGGCTGTCAACGAATATTCGAAGTTCGAATATTCGTTCGAATGGTATCCAAAAACGCGAATTCGAACGTGAAAATTAATATTCGAATGTGCAAAAACACTCCCGCGGTACAAGCGCCTCTATCTGCTTTGTGAATGAGCCTCTGTCTGTTCGCGATGTCCCTCATGTAATGTTTAGTACTGATCTTATCAGGACTCTTATTGTGAAATGATGCGTGAACCGGAAACTAGTGTAACGTAGGCCTACCTGAGTGAGAGTGGAAGACGGTTGATTTAATAAAGACTCCTGAACTTGCAGTAGCCTATATGTGTAATACTTTCTATGATAAAGTACAAGTCAATACATGGTGTCAGAAGTGGGATAATATTCGAATGTGAAAAAACACTCCCGTGGTACAAGCGCCTATCTGCTTTGTGAATGAGCCTCTGTCTGTTCGCGATGTCCCTCGTTTTAAAGTAAGGAAGCAGTGCTGCTTGCGATGATCGTTCTTATAGCCTAATGTTTTTTTTTTCATTGAGAATAACCCAGCAGTTTAGCCACGGTTGCACTACATTACAAAATCATATAGCCTACGTTCATCATTTTTGTTCCTGGCGATTTCAATTGGTTGTCTGTGCAAGACAACAGACATGGACATTTATTCTTTCTTATTCGCAACTGTTCTGAGCTGGACTTACACAGGCTATGCCATTCAATAAGCATCCGAAGTAGAGCAGGGGAGCTAGTAGTCTGGTTGGTGAAAGCTGCTGTAACGCAATGTTCTCGGCAAAGTCCGAGACAGCTTTTTTTTCGCATTATTGACGTATTGACGGCAACTGCGTAAAATAGGCAACCAGATATTCGAATAGTTCGAATTCGTGATTTTTTTCCAAACGAACATTCGAATGTAATTTTTGAGCAATTTTGACAGCCCTACTTCACAGCATTGTTTTTAACGTGCCTAAAACTATAGTACAGTACTGTGACACACACAGGCTCATCACTGGCGTTACTAGACCTCATCTCACACAGTGTGAAGACACATCTGTCCCCTGTCATTTTTGTGCAACCATGAGACAGCCCCTGGCTTGTCTTAGTTTCGATCGCCTGATTGGCATGCAAATCCCACCTCATCTCCCTCTCTCCATCTGTCTGTACCACACACACACACACACACACACACGGACACACGGACACACACACGGACACACACACGGACACACACACGGACACACACACGGACAAAGACACACACACGGACACACACACACGGACACACACACACGGACAGACACACACACACACACACGGACACACAAATCAAAGCATCTTTTCCATGTCCTCCAGGCTGCACATCCGGCCTGGCACGCCTGCGGAGTGCTAATGGCCGCCATCAAAGGTCCACGAGGAGGAACCAAAAACAAGGCCACTTTAGAGCACGCAGACAAGGGGGAGCCTTTAAGGGGAGTGGACGGACGAGGACAGGAGAGGATCGGAGAGAATAGAAGAGTGCCTGTTCAGCTAGTCAGAGGCTATGACTGAGATACTGAATAAATATCTCAGTAGGTAGTGCGGCACATTGGGGTTCTTCTCAACACACAGTCGGCAGGCTCAGTAGTGTGTTTTGGAGGCGATGTAAAGGCTGGGTTGGGGGTTAAGGGGAGAATCCCTCGCTCCTCTCTCCCTCACAGACAGGAGGATAATCATCAGCTGAACTGCACTTGTTTATCTGACTTGTGAAATGTGGCACAGCTGAGTCTCAATATCACTCTCCATGCCTGTGTGCGAGTGTGTGTGTTTGTGCAAGTGTGTGTATGTGTGTGTATGGTTGTCTGTGAGCGAGAGAAAGAAAGTGTTTGTGGGCAACTGTGGGCAACTGTGTGCATCTGTGTGCGTGTGTGTGTGTACAAGTGTGCATGTGTGTGCATGAGTGAGTGTGTACAGCAAAGCTGCTGCAGGGGTGTGGAGTAACATTAAACAAGATGGTTTTGTCCATCAACACACATCCTGTGTGCGGCAGTCATAATTGAATCTCTGCCCTCTCTGAACTCATCTGCAGTCCCTTGTTTCTCACTCACGCACTCTCTCTCTCTCTCTCCTTCTCCCTCCCTCCTCTTTTTCTCGCCTCACTGATCCCTCTTTTCTTCTGGTCCTCCATTTCCAGCGCTCATCGTCCTATTGATCATTCTCTGCCATGCCTTCTACAGAGTTGATATACCAGCCAAAGGCACAAGCCACTCATTGCTACATCAAAATCGTCTAAATATATTGACCCACTAATACAGAAGAATAAAATAAGTTTGAAAAAAAACACACACAATACAGTAAATACAAATAATGAACCAATATGAAAAGGAAAAAAGGAAATGAGGACAAAAAATTAATTCAACAACTTAATTTAAATTTTACAATTAAACACAAGCTGACCCCATCCTGACCCAAGCTGACAGTGAGGGTACTTACCCCGATCTCAATCTCCTCCATGTTCAGCTTGCTCTGGATAGCAGTGAATCCCTCCATCTCACCAAACTACACACAGAGCCAACACACACACACACACACACACACACACACACACACACAGAACGAGAGGTCACATCAGCATGGGAGTCTATCCCACAGATGACGACAGCTTTCATGGAGCAGATTAAGATCATTAGCTCTATGCAGGAAGAGGGAAAGGAGAGTGAGAGAGAGAGAGAGTGAGAGAGAGAGAGAGAGTGAGAGAGTGAGAGAGTGAGAGAGGATACATACCCGATTCACAAGGTCCACCAGCCAGCCGTGAGGCTCCTGTTGAAACACAAATGATATTCTTTCAGCTTGTGGCTCAGAGCTCTGAAGTCTGCATATCTCCCCTCCATTAGGTCCTATTTCCATTCTGCAGAGCTTTACCCCTCTCATCACAGTGGAGCGCCCTGCGGTGGACACTTACTGCTGCCTAAGCAGATTTCAAATTCTCAAACGCCTTAATACATCATTCCATCCACTCAAACCACCACACAATTAAAATGGACTTCCTGATACAAATCACTGGTTTTGCCAATTCAGACCCATGTACTTGCTTCTCCTTGCAGATGTCAAACGCATGTAATATTTGAGACAATACAAGAGCATCAGCCTGCTGCTTTACTCTAGCTGTTTAGACATAAATAGGCCTATTCTTTGGCCTTCTATTGAACGGCTAGGAGAGGCATATAAGCTGTTTACAGTGCATTACCTACAGACAAATACATTCAGTGGTTGTGTAAGATTGGAATGGACAGACCAGTTTTTCCTGCCCCCTGACCGACCAGAGCGATTCGGTCACGGGTTCTAGCAGATAGCACATTTCTCACACCCGCATAACCACACACACACACACACACACACACACACACAGTAATGTACACTCAATTCAAGGCTTTGGCTAATTATCCAAAAAAGACACGTGGATCCTCAATAGCATTAGTTACGGATGTGGTCGGTGTATTATTTTAAGGATTAGGCCTGTTCTTCCTGTGAAGATTACGGCCCTTCTAGGAAGTAAATTTTTTTGCACCAATGAACATTTCAGTGTGTATGTGTGCGAGAGGCTGATAAAGCAAGACAGTGCGCGCATTTGTGTGTGTGTGTACACTCGTATCAGAATGTGTGTGCCAGGGTGCAACAATGTGACATTTGCAGAAAAAAAAGACAAGATTATAAAAGACAAGGAAGAGAGGGAGCGTAGCAATCTAGAGGGACAGCACAATAGAGGGGGGAGTGGGAGAGGGTGAGAGAGAGAGAGAACAAGGGAAGGAGCGCTTGGCAACAACGGAGAGGGAGGAGACAGCATCTTTTGTATAAATAACAGCATCGAGGGTTAAGAGGAGGACAGAACAAGGGGCCATGCTGCAGAATAACCGAACAGAAAAGCCACTCAGAGAACAAACAAGCATGAAACAAGGACAGGATGACAGGAACAAAGAGAGGAAAAAAGGAACGGATAGGAGGATGAGAAAAGTAGTGTGTTAAAGGTGTTAAAGCAGCATGTCTCTGAAGAAGGGAGGAGAGAGAAAGGGCGAGAAAGATAGAAGGAACTTTGAAGTGAGGGAGAGGAGAGGAGAGGGGCGGCTTGGCTTGGATTACCTTCTGGTAGCTGGAGGTGGGAGAGACGGCGAACATGCTTTCCTCCCCGAACACCTCGGCCCAGTTGCGCTGGCAGGTCTTCATGCGGTTCTTGAAGTGGTACTCGTTGTCTGGGTTAAAGGCCTGGGACAGAACCCAACAGGGAAAGAGGTCAGCTGGGCCTGCCACTCAGCTCCAATGCTAAAGTCCTCATATCCACCACATAGTTACCTCTCATAGCTCTCATTCGCATTCATTATCAATATTCAGAAACTTTGTATGCATTTTCCATGACCTCTCACAACCTACGTGTGCATACTTTACTCCACAGGTTAGGTCTAATTACTGAATGAAAAGCAAACAACCTTTACACTCTTTTTCTATTAGGCCAGTTCGGTCAATTTCACACCGCAGACATTTAGACAACAAAACATTATCCACGGAAGAGTACAATAACATAATTAATTTCATACAACCTGCATACAACAAAACTTTCCATAAATGCACTAAATATCATTTCATTTTAAAATGCCATGACTGCATTTGCGTTGCCTACTCTCACATTAATGCTTGTATACACCGCTTATACACTGAACAGGGAGTGTTTTTGACTGCCTGATCATGTTGCTGACTCAAAGTTATACCTTGACATTTACAAAAACATAACCTCTGTGAACTCTGGTAACTATTAAAATTCATAATCTATGGAATAAAGCATTGTGGATATTCAAAAACAACCAAAAGGTTTCCTTTTGTAAGAGGCCGTCATGATCAATCAGTCACAGCACAGCGTCAGAAGTATGGAATGATCTACTGGTTCCGCTAGGCATTTGTATTCTCTGTTAGGACAGGGGGTATGTGTTGAAGAGGAGGGGGGTTGTTATGGAGATGCTGAGGTTGATGTTACCATGGTGAGCACCCCCATGAGGCCCACGGGGATGGGGTCCTGCTTGACCCGCTCGGCCACCAGCTCCACCAGCAGCATCAGCATGTTGTAGATGCCCTCGTGGATCTCTGTCCCCCACTTATGCACCGCACTGGAGGTCAGCAACTACAATGTGGCAAGGAGAGAGATTGAGAGAGAGATTGAGAGAGAGAGAGAGAGAGTGAGAGAGAGAGAGAGAGAGAGAGAGAGAGAGAGAGAGAGTGTGAGAGAGAGCGAGAGAGAGAGAGTGTGTGTGAGTGTGTGTGAGAGAGAGATAGAGAGAGAGAGAGAGAAGACAGATATTGAGGATGGAGGGAGGAGGAGGGACAGAGAGAAAGAAAGCACGCAAGCGAGAGAGAGAGAGAGAGAGAGAGAGAGTTTGGGAAAAAGAGAGAGAGAACGCAGAGATTGAGGATGGAGAGGGGGGAGGGACAGAGAGAAAGAAAGCACGTAAGCGAGAGAGAGAGAGTATGGGAGAGAGAGCGAGATAAACTGAGGCACATTGGTCATATCTGGTGTTAGAGCCATGTCCTGTTTGCTTGTGCCAGTATTGATGAGTGTTGTGCCAGAGCTCTGCTCCCTGTGGTCCTCACCTTTTTAAAGGCCTCAGGCATGCAGCGCTCAATGAACCTCTTGCAGTTCTCATCTGCATCAGCAAGCCCTACACACACACACACAATTAAAAGCAGGTATTCTCACACACACACTGAACAGAACCAGGCTAAAGAACAATGCTAAGTGTGCGACATGACAGACCTAATGGTAGACACTGTATGGCTGTATGCCACAATTCCAATTCATGTGACCGCACCCACACAGATTCATCTAAACGCCTGTGACGTCACGTCTGGCTTATAATAACACACACACACACACACACACACACACACACACACACACACACACACACACACACACACACACACACACACACACACACACACACACACACACACACACACACACACACACACACACACACACACACACACACACACACACACACACACACACACACACTCCCTCCTGCTGCTAACAGAGAAACACTTCCCTCCTACACCCACAGGCACGCATGCGCGCACACACACACACACACACACACACACACACACACACACGTGTAAGGCCTTACCGAGTTTTGCCAGGCACGTGGAGGCGACGAGGCACTTGCCCAACGACTCCTCGCGCTTGTAGGGGATGGACCAGTGGTCAGTGAAGACTCGACTTTCCAGCTCGTACAGGTTGGTGGTGGGGAACTCCATGTTCCCTCCGGAGCAGTTCCCATTCTCATCGCTTGTCCTCTGCAAGATACACACACACACATACACACAGAGAGACACAAATTAGGTAGTCGTCAGGGACAAAAAAATAGGGAGCTGCAACTACCTCAGCAGCAGCCTCAATCATTACAAAGAAGAGTGGAGTGTTTTGATGCATTATTTCAGCTTCCTGTTTCACATCCACTCATGCATCATTCCATCTCCTCCAAATTGGTGCATTAGTTATTACTCATATCCTGACAGACGTCACAGGTTTGGATGAGAGAGACCACAAGAGAGGTGCTCAGGCTGATCTGCACGCCATTAAAACAACTAAGCCATCAGTGACTGTTTAAGGACACCTCATCATGCCTTAGCAGCCATGTCATACACACAGGTGCTCAGAGAAGAGGTCTGTTTGAGCAGATATGCTGTCTCCTTCAGAGGTAAAGGCAACAGAGTTGATGTAAGCATTTAGAAGAATAACTATTCACAGACACTAGCATGACAAAGCCATCTGGAGAAATCATAAGCAATACTACTAGATAACCAAAAACAAAAACAATTCCCTACAGCTCCTAGCTTGACAGAAGCGTTTGGAAGAAGTAAACCAGTGACAAAGGGCGGTGAGACACAAGGTTAGCATCACCTTAGCATCACCCTTCTTTAACTAGGAAGTGGGATGCTGGCCAAACATTAGCCCAGTATCTGCTTGAATGGGCCAATGGATGCCTTAGCACTCCACCTATGACTGTTATGGCAGGGCTGTGAGAGGGAACAGCAGGCAACATTACCAGAACAGCAGACTCCACAACTCAAGACCTAACCACTACCTAAAGGCTGAGCAGCTTCTGCAAAGCCACATTTTTCCAGTCTTAACCAGCACTGCATCTGTTATCCCCATGTAATTCCGACACCAAATTTTCCAGCGCCGCATCTGATAGAATGACACCATCGAACTGCTGGGTGACTGAGTGCTTTCCTTGGCTGGGTGGACTCTTTTCCAGAAACGGCCTGGAGGTCAATGACAGTCTGAAGGGTGGATTCAGAGCACAGGGAGCGAGATCCCTTCAGCACAACCATTGCACAACTGTGTGTGTGTGTGTGTGTGTGTGTGTGTGTTCTTATAAGTGAAGGGAAAAATAAAGTCTACAGAAACATGAGCATGTCCTCTCGCTGCTCCAAAGGTAGGTGTGTGTGTGTGTGTGTGTGTGTGTAATTATGCATACGTCAAGGACCGAGCGACTACACACAGCTGAAAGTTGTCAGGAAGGAGGGCCACAACACTACAGCAATAACAACAACAAACGTCCTGCTGCGTCCCAGGGGACCATGGGAAGGGGAGCTCTCCCCTCTGTCACTGTGACTCAACAGACTAACAATGAGATTACACAGATAGGCACAGCGCCAGGTGTGTGGGGACAGGAGAGGACAGGAGGGTGGTGTGTGTATACGTGTTGGGCGTCAGCATCTAAAGCCATAACAACACTGTAAACCATGCAGCAAGCCGCAATCTTTTGATCTGGGATCAGGTGTCTGCTGAATACTCCTGACTGCCGAGGATTGGACCACAGCTTTTGCACTGATCAGAGGTGTGCTGGTCAGTCTTGAAGATGATGGCGTATTCTAGCCCAGGGTCTAGTGGAGCTCCCGTCTCCTGCGGTTACAGCTGTACACAACAAGTGCTCGCACTATAGAAGCTGCATGTAGCATGTGGATCTATAATGCATGGCCATTAAAATGCATGATGCCTGCCATGTAAAGGCTATCAGGCCTAGTGGCATTAGTGGTGGCCATACTGGAGCCTCCGCTTCCTTCCAATCTTCCTCTTTCTGTCCATTCAGCACCTGCTCACTCCTAACCATGCGACCAGTCTGAAGTTAGAAATGACAGTACGGGCACGAAAAAGTCTCCTCAACCGACTACCTACCTACCTCTGTCTCTCTATGTGTGTGTGTAACTGGAATTTGTCTGGAATGTATGGGAAAAGGGGGACCATGGCTCATTCTAAGTGGAGCTGCCAACACTGCGTGCTCCTTAAGACGGTGGGAGAGTGGAGCTGCTCTGTGCTGGGCTTGTTATGTATGCTGTGGAGCAGTGGCAGGGACCACCTGCACTATGTGGGCCTGATTCATCACTGATCGCTGGCAGCTCCCCCACACTTCCCCACCTTCGCTTTGCTTTGCTTCGCTTCCCTTCCCTTCCCAACACACACACACGCCCAATCACACACACACACACGCTAACACACACACACACACACACACACACACACACACACGTACATGCACGAGCACACACGCATATGCACGCGCACCCTAAAGAAAAACAGCAAAGTGGCGCACAACAACACATTCTCCCTGGAGAAATACATGCTTGCAGCTCACTCAATAATTTACATAATCATGCGAAAGCAAGGCAGATTTTCCCCCCTCTTTTTCAGAGGAACCCACAGCACAGACGTATATGCACACATTCACAGTCAACCCTCCTCACTGCAACCACCTGACAGCATTTCACGCGTAAGGTGCATAACTGTGACACTCATTAACTACCACTAGATTTCATGGTGCTTGTTAAATCACTTGCTCTCTCTCATCATGTACCCCTTATCTGCCATAGTCTGACTAATTAGAAATTAAGACTACGATTTACAATGTCACATGAGGAAAAGCAATACTAGGTGACAATTTTCATAGAAAAAGGCAAGTTTTTATATCACCTACAAAAGTGTGTGTTAAAGTATATCTGTTAAAAGACTGATGGTTTTTGAAGGTGTAGGGCGTTTTGGTCCATGCAGGCTCACCGCTGTGGTAGAGGAGTCGTTTCCTGTCCATCAAGCCACAGATTTCCAGTGACACACTACTAACAGACAGTGACTGCACTACAAGGTGAACGTGACCTGGACTCATAACATAACATAGTCATTTCTTGGGAACACAAAGAATCTCTCTGCAGCATTTCAGCATCTCAAACGGACCAAAGGGATGTGAGGCAATGCACAGAGGTGTCTGTTCCTGGACCATCTTAGGCAGTCTAATTAGCAGGCTTCTTTCACAATCATGTCACCCCTCTGCATCAAATCTAATGGCAGGTTAGTTTCTCACTATCTTCCCAAGCCTTGGCTTAGAAATTCAGCGTAGTGCAGTGCATTTCTCATACACATTTGTCCTACTGTGGCTTTAACATCCACCATACCTACTTGAAAAAAAGTGTTTTTGTGAGTAATAAGAAATTAATTCACAATCTGTGTAATGTCTGTCATTGTGTCGATACAGTGCTCTTTCCTCACACATCTCCCTTGAGACCCGCCAGCCTCCATATTAGCACACACACATACACTGGTGGTATGACTCAACATTCTGACCTCTGATGCCACTCTGGGGGTGGGGGTTGTGACAATCAGAGTACACATGAACACAATGAGCATCACATGGAGCACAATCCTAAAGCTGCGTTTCCACTATCGGGCTCAATGCGGGTGAGCTAGTGCATGCCAAGGCCAGTTGGGTTTCCACTGTTACTTCCGGGGCTTGAAAATAAATGGTTATAAACATTTATAGATTGAAAGATCTTGAATCAAGCAACCTTACATATTTCAGTGGCAGTTGGGTTTGGGTTGGTGTTCCCCCTTTTCCACCCCCATGATTTGATACCGGAGGTGAAAGAGATTAGCCAAATATGAACAAGTTTGATCTCTGTCAGGACCGGTAAACCACTCATCATCATCTCTGAACTGTTGTCAGCAGTGATGGGCAGGAAAAATCTAATTTGTTCAGTATGTTCCATAACGGTTTGTACACACAGAACTGTGTTGCATGATACCTCAGCTTGAACTTCCTACTCACTTGTGAAATGGGTGAAATGGAGGACGTGTACTCACCAAGATGGCATGTTAGTGGCAGGTTTCAGAACAATACAGCAGGGCCCGATAGGAGAAACACAAATGTTTTTCTCAGAGTTCGAGACCCCAGGCCCTGGTTAACCTGAAGAAAGCCCCATCTCGCACTGGCTCGAAAATGGTGCTTGTTTTACATATTATATTACACCTTGTCTTATGTGGGTGTCCCTTAACTAAAATAGATGAATGCATGTCCACATTTATAGCTCAAACCAATCATGTAATGACTTAAGTTTAACTTGGACCATATATAGGCCTTGAGATCTTCCAATTATCTTATTCTATGTTATATATAGCTTATGTGGTGAGTGGACTAGTCTTTTACTATTCTTTTAAATACACTTTTGTTTATTTTGACACAAATTACAAAGCTCTGCATTAAGCCAGGGAACTTTTTACATACCGAGTCTACAGGGGTGGAATACATTTCCCTTTCCACAGAGCTTAGAAATATTACAGATTGCAGTGTGTGCATCATCAAAGTGAAGGACTGCAGTCATAAAGGTCACTCTGGCACTTGAGTGACTCAAACTAGTCTTGAGAGATGTCAACAGCGTCCTGTTTCTGCGTTCCTACATGTGATGCAAGGCGAGCGAAGGAGGAGGACGACGAGTCCCCGTGCTCACGTTTCTTAGGAGCAAAGTTCAGGATTGGCTGTACCGCCAGCCGGAGTTTGGTGACCCAGGAGCCTATCAGGGTTGGGGAGGCTTGTCCAAACAGCGAGTCGCATGACTCTGCAGTCCGCATGCTCTACTGTTTGTATTGGGCGGCTCACTTTTAAGTGCCCCGTCATGTGAGGAAGCCTCGGAGTACCAAAGCACCTTTCCTAAGAAGAGGGTAAAACAACAAGCCGCCAAAGGGTGCTCTGAGGGCAGTGGCACATTCCTCAACTGATCCTCTGCACCACACATGTGGAAGAGCCCCCTCAGGCCCATCAGAGGGCCAAGCAGGGTCAAAAGGTTGCCCAAGAGATAACAGTAACTGGGATTCCATCTTGCTACTTAACAGATCACAGAGAAAAATAATAACATAAAAAGTAGCTCGGAAATGGTGCAATATTAGGATTAAAGATGAAATATTAGGATCCTCATTATGTTGCCTACTCTAAAAGACAGTGACAAAACAGTGGCCTGAAAGGCACTGGCAATAAAGCAACTGTGTGTACCAAAACAACAATGCCTTGGGAGACGACCCCTGTCTTAATGACTACGGTTCCAGGAATGCTTCCGTCTCTGAGGTATGCTGTGTGCGTGCTTATGAAACCTTAGTAGGAATGTGTGTTCATGTGTGTGTGTGTGTGTGTGTGTGTGTGTGTGTGTGTTAAAGGCCGTTCCCTGTGCTGTGCAGTGTCTCTGATGTGCTGTTCGGTAACAGGATCTCCAGTCTGTTACCATGCATACCTACCCACCCGAGGGCCAGTCTGCAGGCTCACTGTGACTCCTTGGGCTATATTTAGGGCAGGAACATGCGGCTGGACGACCTGTGACATGCATCGCTGGCACAAACAGAAGCAGATGCTGACAAAACAGCCACGCCGGCTGTCACTGGTGAACCAGTGTCACCACATGGGGCCCTCGCGATTACAGAGAAATCTACGGCAGCAAACATTGCTCAACGCAAAAAATCACAACGAGAGATATCTTAACTGTGTGGGGATGCTTTCAATTTCGTTTTTCAGCGCAGGCACAACTCGCTTTCATTTAGAGGGAAAAAGCAGTCATCCCAGTGCTGACATGCAAAAACAGAAAGCCAGCCTGGCCAGTTCCTTGACTACGCTGGTTTTGGCTTCCACTATGACATTCCCATGTGTCAGTGCTACAGATGTGGTTTTGGTTAAGAGCTTGAAGGCCCACACCCATTGATAGGTAGCATCTAGTGTGTGTGTGTGTGTGTACGTGTGTGTGGCTGTGGGTGGAGACAGGATATCAGACAAGAGGGAAGAAGAGCAGAAATGTATTCGGAAACAATGGAAGCCCAAACAAGTCTTATTCTGACCATAAGGTAAAAAATTACGCAGCAGTCATGTGTAAACATCGCAAAAGCATAAGAGCATCTTTGGAGTTACTTTACGTCATGTATACATCAGCTACCCTATGTCCATAACTAGTAGTGGGAAGAAGGCTTAGGCATGCAATACACTGATATAAATGATTAGCCAGCACAGAATGACACCAACTTCACTCAAACTGTAAATGGAGTAACGAACCAGTGCTTGTGCAAGTGGGTGGCTCCTGAATAAAAGACAACACTGTTCTGAAAGGTTGAACAGTTAAGGGTTGCCTATTTGAGTCAAAAAGGCCTTAAAAGGTGTTCTCTCAAATTGATCTCTGCAGCTGTACAGGTGCACAGAACATTATTAGTAGCACTGGATACTGTCATTAAAAAAATCATCAACAGGTTCAAATACTTTAAGGTACAGTGGGCACAACTACTCATACTGCATCCCAGGAATGGGCCTGAAGTTAAGATCAGTATCGTCACATTGTGCCGTGTAGGCAATGCCCCTTGCCATGCCAAATTATATGGCCATGACATTTTAGCATGAAAAACCAAATCTGTGATAAAATGCCAATCAAACCCATGAATATGAAGCGAAGACAACACGAAGGACAGGTCAGCACTGGATACTCCCTTCTGCACTCTCCCACACAAGACAGATTTGGGTGTATATTCAAATATCTGACTGAACACGCAATGATAGTATTGTGAGGACTGAACATTAACTGATTGAGAAATTGAGAGGGGAGATGACGTTTACAGCACGTATGTTACACACTTATCAGACATCGGAATAACCGTGACAAATGTCTTAAATATTCAATTTAATTTCAGATCATTATGGTCACCAATTATGGTTTAAGTAATGTCTTCCCTGGTTTCTAGAGACGAATCCTAACGTTGCTCTTTACGTGCATGTTTAACATAGAAGGCCATGCGTTCAATTGATCCCTGATAATGTTACCTATATTACACAGTAGGTGAGTATATAGTGACCAGACTGGAAAATTGCTAAATCAGTGTACACCTTGCATAACCTGCAAAGGGTTAGCGGACTATTAGCTGCGGTTGTCAAACAGGCGGCAAGCTATGATGCATTGGCTAACTTAGCAAACGCATGCATGCGGCAATCAAGTACTTATAAATCTGGTGTGTGTCATGACAGTGGTTGGTATTTCTAGCTATCAAGCCAGGTTATCGGTTGACAGATGCAGGTAGTTAAGTCACAGTTAAAGCTAGCTTGATAGCCTAGTGATAGGCTAGTTTCCGTGCTCTGCTAGTTAACACCACCCAGCTAGCTGCATAGACTATAACTAGCGATAGCATCAATACTACTAGGTGTGCTTTAATTAGCTTTATGTTATCGCCAGAGCTAAATCACGTCAGTGGCTGTCTGTATGGAAAAGATGAAGACAAACGGTCCAGATACTATTAAAGGTGCATTCAGCAGTGGCTAAGTTAGCAAGCTGCAGCTAACACATTTAAACGCTAGCCAGCTATTTCCCCTCCCCCAAACCGAGAGCTAGTTGGCTAGCTAGCTAACCAGGCGGATGCCTGCTAGGCTAATAAACTACCGTTATACAGAAGCCATAAGCTAAAACCAAATATATAGACAATGTGCACAACCACATTTTAGTATGACAGGACATGTTTCGCTCACTTAAAGTTATACGGCAAGCTTAACCGCCATGTGAAGTAGTTCAGCTGTCTTGGCTGCAACATACCGTGGTTTTCCCTCCCTCCCTATTCGCCTATCCATGACAGCCCGACTCCACTCTGTATGAAACCTAGCCGGCTAGCTTGCTGACTATCGTGTGAAAAAACTACTCTCTAACCTATCTAACGTTATCCTACATGTAAAACAAGCGAGTTTTGTCATACCTCACTCTCAACGACATCATGATACGCAGGTGGAGGATCAAATCCCCCAGTCCCAGTTCGACCTGTAGTCTCGCTGTCTCCACTGGGCCCCGACCCGGGCGCAGGCCCACTTTCCATCGGCTCATATCCATACCCGAGCCCGGGGCTTTCGTTAGTGAGGAGCGCAACAGCTTCGTTTATGTCATTTTTGGCTAAACGCAGGGCTTTCCTAATAGCAACAGGGTCCGGAAAGCCCATGCAGAGAAGCGTTGTCATATGTTGCTCCTCTTCAGTCTCCATAATTGATTGTTTTATCCTATAGACTTAGTAGGGTGGTATATTGCACAGACTTCTAACTGTGCACGCCGCCATGTTTACAGTCCGATGGTATTCTGTCACGACGGATGCCCATAACAGACTAGAAAGCGGGCGGGTCTCTTTGCGACGTATTCGTGGCTTCAAAAAGCGTCACCTCGACCCACCCATGTAACCAATCCAACAG
This sequence comes from Sprattus sprattus, assembly GCF_963457725.1. NCBI lineage: Eukaryota > Metazoa > Chordata > Actinopteri > Clupeiformes > Clupeidae > Sprattus > Sprattus sprattus. The sequence goes on along the minus strand of NC_137921.1, from coordinate 51,550,495 downwards.
AGTCGCAAGCTACCAAACACACATTTGTCTTAAAGTTTTGCAAATACCGCTTTGATACAATCCTAAATTACATTTCTGAGAGGACACTTGCATTTAATTAATTTAGAGAAACTCTCTACGGGAAAATGCATTTATGATACTGAAATAATGTATTCTACTCGTAAGTCCAAAAATGAAATATGCTAAAGTGAATATTTGGAAACTGTGAGTAAATTCACACTTTAACGGGCGTGAAATAACCGGAAATACCATAAGATGTGACCACAAAGGGAGAAATGCGTCACGTGAAATTTCTGATCATGTGATTGTTTACATGGAAAATGGCCGCCACAGGAGAGGAGGCAGCTGCGATGGATAGCATATCCACAGCCCCTATTCCTCCCACTGCATTGAGTTTAAAAACGGACACAGATTCTCGTTTAGAAAATGCAAACGTTGAAGGGGTCACTGAAAATCAGTCTTCTGTCTCCAAAAAGAGCAGCAGCAACAGTAAGTGTCATGCCTGCTTCTTGATTCATTGCCTAGTCCAGGCGTTAGGTAAAAGCCAGGCAGTTAGAAATTAGCACAATATAATTGCTAATTAGCACAATACAATCCAGGATCCAGTTAAGTAATTCTGTAACAGTCATGCTGCTATACATCAGTCTATTGGACAGGACCCCTGCTTCACCAAAGTCTTGTTTTTCTTGTGTTAGACATTAATTTGCTAGCTAGCTTATGGGAAGCTACAATTTCACCCTGAGCAATCAAGTGTTAACAACATACTGAAATCAAAAGTTGAGTGCGTATTGCAAATGATTGGGTCTTGATCCGTGGGGTTTGTCAGTTTATTGGGGGTGTTTAAGTTGTTCGGTATTTATGATGTCAGTCGCTATCTATGTAAATTCCCCTGCATCATGCGCTTTGAACACATGCGTTCCTTGAATGAACAGGACAGCACTTATTATGTCTTCCAGATGATGGGAGTGTGGAAACTGCAGAGGAAGCTGTTGAACCAGCAGAGCCTGACATCGACGAGCTCTGCACCGATATGTTTGATAAAATGGCCGTCTTTTTACAAGGCGAGCTAACAGGTACTCATTGTCTTAGTTTTAACATGATTTAAATAAACAGCGTGGTCTTTAGCTGAACGTTTGTGGGGATGCTTTGATTCTTTAAATAGTCTACTTTAGCTCTACCTGGAGTAGAACTTTTTAATAAGAAGAATATACCATGGTGGATTTAGTTGCTCTGCTGGGTCTACAGGCATAATGTATTTCTCAGATTTTTTCATTGAATGTTTTGTGTTGCTGTGGTTTTAAATTTGATTTTAAATTATCTAGATTCCAAAAATACAAACTTATGTTGCACTAAGATCAGCATTGATCTGAAATTGAATTGTATTGAGGTTTCAATTCAAACTCACTGATCATTGCAGCAGCTTTCTTGTCATTACACACACATTTTTTTTCCTTTTCACATTATTTTATCAATTTTCATTGAGACTTCTTACCTCAACTTTCTTCATGTTTTTTAGATCAATGGTTTGTTATGAAATATGGTGCTTGAAGTGCCACACAAGTCAAATCCCTTAAAGCTGCATGGTGTATGATGTGTTATTGGTTGTTTTATATTAATTCACTATTGTTTGTATATGAAAATCCAAAAGCTACCTGTGAAGATTACAAACTCTTGGAAAACATGAACAAACTCACCAGCTTGAAGTACATGGAGATGAAGGACATATCGATAAACATCAGCCGCAACCTGCAGGATCTCAATCAGAAATGTGAGACACTTAAGTAGTTAGCATAGTTATTGGTTAAATATTTGTGTGCGGTTTATTAACAAAATCCTGCTCTGCTGTGAGATAATGGAATGGTCATATTGCTTGCGGCTGGATGAAGAGGTTGTTCAGCCCTCCTGATAACAGCTTGTTCTTTTTCTTTCAGATGCCAGTCTGCAACCCTATCTCGACCAGATCAACCAGATCGAGGAACAAGTGACGGCGCTTGAACAGGCAGCCTACAAAATGGACACCTACTCCAAAAAGCTAGGTGAGCATTTTCCACTATACTGTGAGGGCCTTGCATGAGTCAGGATTGTCAGGATTCTAGTCATGCTATGTTGGAAGATTTACATCTTGTTTTCTTTATATTCCTACATCAGAAAAGGCATGCCAAAAAAAAACATTTACACACACCGTTTCCTAGGGTGGTCCCAAAGAGCTTAACAGTAGTGAATAATTAATAAGACCAGTTAGCCTAAGCGTTTTTCACAATATCTGTATGTTGCAGTTACTGATTTCAAGGACAGCCTGTACTTTGTAATCTCATTTTGCTTAGTTGACAAATATCAGATATTTATATGTGTATCTATTTCATGTGTACTATTATTAGTTAGACATTCTTCCCATCTCAGATTACCTCCAGAAACTCCACCACCAGGTGGTGCTGTCCACCCATATATCAAGGATGTTGCTCTGTAGAGTGTTGGGTTTTGAGGTTCCAAAGTAGGGGGTGTGAAGGCAAACCTGTGAAGTACACTGATGGTTTTTGCTCACAGGTTATGCAAAAAGACCACTACCTGGATACTTCACTTTCCTGAAAATGTGGATAGCTCATTCGTATTCTAAACCCTGTGGTTTTGATGTTACCCATGAGTTTCAGGAAGACCTCTTTGTTTAGTTGTCCGTGCCTTTACTTCAGAATATATACACCAGATATACAATATATACACCAGAGTTTTTTTTTTTACCTTTTTAAAAATGTTGAGAGGTGTCTCATGCTTACTAACAATGTCTTAATGTCCTTACAGAGGCAAAGTTCAAAAAGCTGGAGAAGCGTTGAGAAGAGGATGGAGGGCTCTGTTGGACTATGAGAACCCCATGAGCAAGTGTAGGGTGGGGTCTGTTGCTGTTAGCCTGCATCTAGAGCTAGGGACATCGGTTTGCCGTGGGAATTGCTTACCCTGCCTCCCTCTCTCTCTCTGCCATTAATGCACTCTGTCTGAATGCCTCAACAATGAGGAGTGTGGGATGAAACCTATATCATGAAGCCCATATCAGTCCTCTGATTCTGCACCCACAACTACCCTTATGGAAGGAGACGTCCAAATATGCTGCATCTCGTCAAGGAAGTGAAATGTAACTTAAGTATCTTCCAACTGTGTCATTGTTAAAGTTGGATATGCATTCCACAAAATCACTTGAGAGTTATGCAAGAAAATAGGTTGCGTTTCTTGACATGCGTGTCCTGAGAAAATCGGCAGTGTCTCTTAACAGCTTTGGCTCTCTTTGATGTATTCCTGCTCCAAAGCTGTATACATTCAGCCTGCATGAAAGCACATCCCCTCCTGAGCTTGTTTGGATCCCCTGTTCCAGGGGCTTGACATGCTTTAATATACCACATTTTTGAAACTTGTAATTTAGGTGGGGCTTTGTACCCAGTATAAATGAGCAGTGGTGTTCACCTGCTAACCAAGATGATAGTTGTGTCTGGAGGGATGTCCACCTTAAAGTAAATCTCCTGGTCCTGTAGACATTTAGCATTCAGGATTTCATGTGCCTCTCTTTTATTTTGCTTGTTGGTAAGTGATTTCAAAAGTTGGTGACACTGGGCCTAAACGTTGTTGTTTTCTACATGGTCTTATTTCTTTTGTGTACAAATAAATTACATGTAAATAGCAGGCTTGCATAACATTCAACTAACATTAGAAGGTTTGAAACCTTTAGGACATTGGACGATCACAGACAAATTACCTTTTCAGAACTGTTTTTCTGTTTTTGTTTGGTGCTTTAAAAATAAATGAAAACAATTGTAAAACTAACATGAATTAAAAACTAAATGATAACCTGGGTGTCTCTGTATGCAAGGGAGAGAAAATCGCCAGCAGGTGGTAGTCAAACTCTACGATATTAGTGGGAGCAAGCCTTCACTGTCATGAACTTTGGCCTTATTTTGACTTCTCTTGTCATGAACTTATCTTTAATGTCTATGACAGCATTGTATTTTAACTGTCTTATTGGAGGTTTGTGTATGTATAGAACCTTGCAATGTTGTCAGTAGTGGTGCAACGATGCATTAACCATTACTGTTAGTGTATGACACTGCCACCATAATCTAGTTCCAGCTGTGAGTAAAAGAACCTTCTGGAACTGATTGTTCAGCCATATCTGAAGCGGTCTATTGGAAGCATGGCCTATTGGGATGTTTAAGGCATGGCTGACAACAATGAAGGCAAGTATCCATCAGTCTTGCAGTTAACGTACCTTTTAAAAAGCAATGCTTGGAGCAGCCTGAGAGTCATTCATCACTTTCAGGCCTTTTCAGGAAGCACTATTCTTGACAAGACAAGTGCAGGGTCAACATGCAAACACACAAGCCCAGTGACATGATGACATCTAAAAGGAGCACATACCTAGGATCTGCCGTTCTTGAGCTGTAGAACCCATGCCAGACTTTGAGACAATGAGACGCAGTTCAGCTGAAAATCATCTTTCTTTGCTTTACAAATAAAACATGGGGTTGGTGAAGGCCTGTTTTGAGGACGCCTAAAATGTTTACTTTGGAGAAGTTTGTTTGCTGTAAGACCCCCTCAGAGAGAACGCTCAGACAAGTGCCAACTCTAAAAAGCGTTGACATTGTGTGTCTGACTTGTATTTCTGGACAATACTTTCAAGATGTACAACACAATGGCCTTGCATGAGGTATGGTCGGTTTTAAGGAAAGTAGTCAAGGTTTCCTTATTAGTCTAGTTATGTGATTCTCTGGCAGTTCAGAGTGTTGGTCTTACACTTAAAAGGTTAACACATTCATTAACACCATATTTCAAAACCTGAAAATGGTAAACTTGAATCACCTACCATTCATGTGCCAAAGATAGTCTCTAGGGGACGGTGAGAGAGAGAGGGTTATGAAATTTCAAACCTGAAACTAATAGTTGCTCCACCAAAACAAAACCAACAAAACTTGTCTTTATCTTTGATGCTACACATCAAACACACCACTCACACACTACACACACACACACACATCAAACAGGAGGTATCAAGTTTGACTTCTGATACTGACATTGACGCAGAACAATTGCTGCTGTTGCCAGGGATGTTTCAGGGCAGTGCTGATAGCATTATCTTCAACATAGACACACATAGGCTAAGATACACTCAGAAGAAGGTATGCCTCCTTCAGCTTTTGCTCACGCACACAACCCCATGTGTCCTGGAGGCGATTACTCTATTATCGAATGTAAATATTTGCCTCAGATGGACCATGCTGAAAAGTGAGACCTGAAGCAGATATGTCATATGGGGTCTATTTGACCAGTGACTGCCCAGGGGAGTTGTGTGTGTGTGTGTGTGTGTGTGTGTGTGTCTGTCCATGTGTGTGTTTGCATGCGTGCGTGTGTGAGAGTAAGTGTGTTAGCTGGCATGAAAACACTGAAACACTTTGTTTTAAAACCATGGTCAGATTCTGAGGATGGCTTTCGTTTTGGACACAGGGCCAAAGGCAATATTAGGAACATCTTACTCCACACATGGACATCTCCCTGTCCTGTTTATCATTATGGGATAGGCACATGATTTCTGCTCTGTGTGTATGCACACACACTCACACACATACATACACATACACACATATACACATGCACATACGCACATACCCACATTTATCAGAGAGAGGCCTTACAGAATGTATACACAATGTTGAATCTGTAGAGCAACCGCTGTGGGACATTGCACAAGTGTCAGATCCAGGCCTTACATCATTATCCTGAGCTTATCGCTCTTCATGTTTACAAAAGGACTGGATTGATGTGTCTTGTGATGATGTGGCTTATTACCATTTATTTTATACTAATCTCTGATTACAAACTCTGCTAGTTCTTCTTTGGTTATGGCTAGGTGGCTTGCAGTCATTGGCTGTAGCTTATTGGGAAGTGATTCTGCATGTGTTGAAAGGGAGAATGGAGGGGTTACTGCTAGACCCTACCCATCAACTTCATCAGTCTAACATTAGCCATCTCCAAACGCTGAAGGCTAGGTGTAATTACTGTAATGAAAGCTGTGCTTAGTTTTTTTTCTTTCTTTAGCTCTATCTTTAGAAAATAAAATGCAATGGGCAAACACTGGATATAAAAAATATGACAGATTCTTAGGATAAGCATCTCTCTGTATTTCTCTCTTTTCCGTTCTACACACACACACACACACACATATACACAAACACACACACACACGCAAACTCGCGTGCGTATACACGTACACACACACACACACACACACACACACACACACACACACACACACACACACACACACACACACACAACCATTATGACAGTTAGTGGAGGGAATTCTACTTATTTAAGAAACCCAGACCTATCATTCTGCAGAACAGCGGCCATTACGATGCAAACTGATCCAGCCTAAGTACCCTCAATCATCCTCTGTGTCAGTGCAGAAAAGCATTTGGCCATCACAAACCCATCCTGTTAACCCATGTCTGTACACAGGGATCATCTGCTGATTTAAGACAGCTGACAGGGATTACAGCAAACTGCCATTTAAAATGTATGGGTGTACATATAGTACACATGGACACACAAAATAAGCATTAAAATTCTCGATAAAAACGTACTGATTCTGGCACCTACAGTATTCCCTCCATAAAGTTTTCTTGTGAGTCCATCAATCACTCAGAATGCTGAATACCCATCTGACCCCGGTCACACAGAGAAAATTACATAAGCTTTAACTATAAACACACTTCCTATACGAAGCTGGCAGACTTCCTGTCCACTTTGCCCCAGTAAAACTTCTCACAGTATGGGTGTGAGGTTTAACCCTTGTCTGCCCTTCCCTCGGGTCATATGATCACTCAGCACACAGCCAACTAATGGGACAGCTAGTAAGACATTCATAATCCTTTTTAATTATACTAATGTTAGTATGTAAACCAAAGAACTGTACGCCATGGACATAGCTGATTGTAATCAATGCTTTTGAGAGCAAAAGAATGCCCTTACAACATACATAATATATACAATAGGTTTGTGGACATACGTAGTGGTGGTCTCAGCCGTTTAAAAAAAGAATTGATTACACAACACCTCCTCTTGCCCCATGAAAGCAAGTTGATTTGTAGTGAGGTATGTTAGTGGTCATACAACACTCAGAGCATTTATTAGAGCTGTCAGAAGGCCTCTCTGGCCTGGCTCTCTCTTACACACATTCCTGTTTTCCTCAAAGACTCATGAAACAAAGCCTTTAATGGACATATTGGAACCTTTCCATCTTTCTGATCATTACAGTTTTTGAAGATTATACCTTTATGTTTATTAACTGAATGTTTGATCATAAACACTTAAGAATATGAATACATACCGGTAAGCGTTTTAGTAGTAATGCTTCTGTGATCGACATGTTATATAAGCAGAGATGTGTTTGAGATTGATAGGGAGTGAGAGAGGGTCCTGTGTTTCATGTGTTTGTGTGAGAGAGAAAGAAAGAAAGAAGCGGTGAGAAAAGAGAGAAAGAGACGGAACAAAGCAGATTGAGAGAAAGAGAGAGTGTTGCTTTACATTATGTTACGCGACCAGTAAGGGCTAGTTTAAGCACACACTTTGCAAAAGGCATGATACTTACTTCATCATTCTATCACTGGTGATCATTTCATTACTTACCATTCTCCCTTCTCCGTTACACCCCCATCCTTTGTTTTCTATTTCTCTTTCTCTTTTTTTCTCTCACTCTTATCTTGTCCCAACTCCTGCTTTCCTCGTCCCCCCTGTGTGGGTATTGTTGCACACTTACAGTGGTAGTAGATCATTGTTTGATCTGGCACAAGTATCCATTTCCAGGCGGCTTTGTCAAACAAGCCTTAGGCACAGCTCAAACCACCTGTTTTAACTTACACAATGATACTGCTGAGGCTCAAGCTCATTGATGAGGAGAGGTTTGGGGGAGATTTTTTTCCTCCCCCTCTCTTTTTGCAAACTTCTTTGGAACCATATTTCTCTTTAAATAAAGTTATGCGCTGGAAGTGGCCGTGGATGAGAGTATTGAGTTCAGCGGGTTGTGGGTGGAGACGGTGTTGAGACACGCTTTGGTTTTACTAGAGAAATGTGTAATCCAACAAAGTGTGAAAGGACATAATCCAAGCAATCCCCACTGTACAGTACAGGGAACTTTCCCACTGCAGCAACAGCTGCCCCAACACTCGATAAGACTGAAGCACTGTCACAGTAACAATGAGGTTATATAAAAAACATCACAACAGACCACAGTGCAATGCAACACGTGCTGGCTCAGATATATAGTCTGCTGAGATGATTTCATGACAAGGGCCACAGCAGTTTAGCTATTTTCATTCCTTTGGCTCCTCTTAGGAAATTACATATTGAGAAGTCAAAATCAGTTGGTGAGCTTTAAAATAAAAAACAGTTTCACGTTAGACATGACACGTTGAAATAATGCATGCCTTTTAAATGCTGAATAAGACTAAAGACGATCTGTTTGGGTCTTCAAAAGGCCATGAACCTCGCTTCATCTGTTTTTTCCAGTGGAGCTGAAATGTTGCTTGCTGCCTCAGAGATGGAGAGTTCACCTCCAAAAGGATCACAAAGGGAGCTCGCAGGGAGCTTGTCTTACATGAAACATTTACAATAAGCAGACCACCCCCCTACTGATTGCAAAAACAATGAGAGTGGATGAATAAGTGCGGGTTTCTGGCTGGAGTTAGGGAGCCAGGAGCTGTCAGGTGAAACATATGCTTCAGGGTGAGAGATAACTGAGTTCACCTCAGTGTACACGTGCATGTGGGGACGGAGATGAAGATGGTAAGGGGGCGATGGCCCAAGGAGGAACATCTGTCACATACACCCAATACATCACCAAGCACATGGCAGACAGGACACCAGCAACCGAGGTGCACACACCAAATCATTCCATTCCCCCTACGCACCCAATCACACCTTTCACATCCACTCTCGAACCCCTACACCCCCACCCCCAAACACTCACGCACACCTCCCCAGTGTTACGCTGAACCTCAACAGACAAGAGCATTTGCCAGCATGGAGGTGTTCCAGCACACACACACACATACACACACACACATGTGCACACACACACCTCCACCTTCTCTGTCGAGGGACAGTTCTGTTGGCTGTAGCCACTTGGCCACGTGTGGAAGACACTCTCTGACAGTGCTGAAATGAGAGCCGACCCAGTGGACCCCCTGTGGAACCGAGGGCCTGGGAGGCAGGGAGGAGGAGGGCTGATTTGGGCTGGGAAAAGAACAGAAGGGATGGAACTGGAGGGGCTGAGAGGCGGGTGGTCAGGCCGTGAGGGGGGTGAGTGGGGTTGCTGTGCAGAGGGCTGTTCTCCTCCTGGTGGGTGGCTTTGCAGGGGGGCCACCCTGGTGGAGTGTTTTGTAAGCCTGGCGTGCTGTGAAGTGAGTGTGTGTGTGTGTGTGTGTGTGTGTTTGTGTGTGTGTGTGTGTGTGTGTGTGTGTGTGTGTGTGTGTGTGTGTGTGTGTGTGTGTGTGTGTGTGTGTGTGTGTGTGTGTGCGTGTGGGACAGTGAGCAAGGGGAGAGGGCGAGTGCCAGTTGTGACATGCAGAGGCCAGAGAGGCAAGGGTCATGAGGGGGAGGAACTCTACTGGGGGTTAGTGGAGATAGCAATAAAGGAGTGATATCACAAACACACACAATCACACATGCATTTGTGCGTACACATACACAGACGCACACACACACTTAATGTTTTATGTCTGAATGTTCTGCAGTCGTCTATACCATTATTTTTATGATAATGACTTTCCCAGTTCACACACACACACACACACACACACACACACACACACACACACACACACACACACACACAGACACACACACACACAGACATTGCCCTCATCTTGTCTGGAAACAGATCTAATTTTCATTAGATAATGTGTTGTTTAGTGATGATCATGGAGCCTGTATTGAAGGGCCCTCCGATTAAGTTCCTCAGCTTAGTTGAACTTTACATTAAGTTGGTAAGGGTAACAGGAGGTTATTTCAAAATCAATGCAAATGCACCCTTATCCTTCAATGCTCTCTTTCCACAGTTCAACCCCCTACACTTGTGCTGCCTTTACTTGAACACATTATTATTAGTAAGCAAGTACTTGATCTGGTTGTTTGGAATAGAGGAGGTCATTTTTTAACCAGAATACTGACAGAGATTCAAGTCACTGCCTTAATGTAAGGAGAATTTTGACAAATATTGCAACAAAAAAAAAAATCACTTACAGTCTATAATAGAAAGCAAGTAACACTAAACGTGTTAATGCACCTCCTGTAGGTTTTAAAGTATTTTTGTGGAGGAAAGAGAGAGAGCAACATAATACATTGATTATGTAACTGAAACAACATCTTAAGCAAGCCCTCAAGCAAATGCACACACGTGACATGATTGTTTTCAAGAGAAATACTTGGCTGACGTGGGGTGCGGTTTGGTGAACTTCAGAACAATCCAGGGTGTGCAGTAGGAGTTGCCAAAGAAAACCATCCAAAAATGAAGCCCCCCAAGTAAGGCTAAGAGTTACAAAGATGATACCGCAGTAATCAACCAGAGGGGAATAAGGGAAAGGGTTGCTGGGAGAGCATTTCAGTTTTAGGGTTTCGCCTCCGTGGTTCACGATTCGGGGGGAGAAATCATGGAGGCTCTATCCTGGGAGCTGTTGGGGGAGGGGGGGGGGTATAAATAAACAGCTGTAAACATATCTTTCTCTGGACTGCCACATTCCACAAAGAAGGACATGGAATTGAGCAAACCACCAATGTGATTCTGATGGTGAACTGGACATCATGTTCAATTCAGATGTTTAAAGTGTGGCCAAATAAATTAATTGATTATCATCCAGTTGATCCTTTTTTTCAAACTCTTATTATTACTGTTTTTAAATTATCATGTCAGTCAGAAGAGGGGAAAAACATGTCTGTGATGGCCTTGAGCGAGAAATGACTGAAAATGGGTGTGTAGCCTGAAATCTGACACAAACACACCAGATCATTTGTGAGTGTGTTTATCAGGAATCTCTTTGTGGTCACTTTCCATACCCTCTGAGCATTGAAAAGTAATTGATTTCGATCTATGGTACTATCCTGATCAGAATCTCTGACTCATGTTTTGAAAGGCAGCGATCCTCATCTCTCTTTTGAACTAATGGCTGATCAGAATCTCTGGCTGACCCAATGTCCGCCCATCCTGAGGTCCCTGGTTATCGGGCCAGGGTTAAGCCCACATCCTAAATGGAGATCATTTTTTACAGCAAAAAAAAAACCCTCCACGTGACACTTGGCTTCCTTTCAAGTGGTCATCAGGACACTGGGTGGGTTCTCGCCAACAATCAGTCACCATTCCCTGTTTGGTTCAGCTATTTGTCACTGCTCCTCATTCACCTAAGGCTATGCCGGGCCACAGAAGGAAGTGGCAGCAGGGCGGACCATCGTCTTCCTTCGCTGGTTTAGGGGTCCGAGCATTCCTCCGGATAATCAGAAGCAGCCGGATGGTGTGTCATTTGCAGTGGCCACAGCACGGTGGGGAGAGAAAGAGAGAGAGAGAGGAGAGAGAGAGAGAGAGAGAGAGAGAGAGAGAGAGAGATGAGAGAGAGAGAGAGAGAGAGAGAGAGAGAGAGAGAGAGAGAGAGAGATTACTCAAGCCAGCACTGTGTTTACCTTCATTGTACCTCCGGGAGGAGAGGCAAATGCTCAAAACAATTTATTCAAGGCCGTCACTCGGGCTCCCTTAGCGTGATGAATGACCCAGTGCATGTACATGAAAGGGCCAGCGGGGAGGAGACACACACACACACAACACACACAGTCACACACACACAAACACTGATGCAGGACAGATCTGGTTGGAGCGGAGATGATAGAAAACAGTGAGAGCGCCGCTCGCTTCCATTCTCTCTTCTGGGCCCACAGTGTCTTTTTGATACATGCCTCACACACACTACAAACACACACAAACACACTCATGTGCAAACACATGCATATGATATGTCTGCAAAAGTGTTCATTCACATCCACACAGCAGACTAGCATAGGGATTGACAATAAATAACAAATGCAGGTGCGTGTACACATACAAGCAAAAAGGTACCTCATCTCCCCCACACACCCACACACCCACACAGAAAACACTCCCATACAGAGACAGGGTGATAGCCCTAGTGTGTCAGTGCAGGGGAGCAGTGAACCATTCAGCCAGATAGGACATGCCAGTACCTTAATTGGTGGCATTTTGAACTTCATGTTGATGAGGATGCTTACTTGTTCTACTTTTGTCTCTGTCACTTTGCCCCTTTGTTTGTTTGCCCCTTTTGACAGTTTGTGTATTGTTTATTTATTTTTTGGTTGTGTATTAAACCTCCCCCAACATCATGTAGACTATATTCTACCCATTTTAGACATCTGCACCACTATTAATGAACATCTCCTACCTCATATGTTGGCTGATATGTGTTATGATTTTGTTATAACAAATGATACAGACACGCACTCAGTTGCACACACACACACCGGACACACACACACACACGACACACACACACACACACACACACACACACACACACACACACACACACACACACACACACACACACACACACACACACACACACACACACACAAACACACACACACAAACACACACACACACACGCACACACACACACACACACTCACACACACACACACACACACACACACACACACTCATTTTTACCCCCCCAAAGGCACTCTCAGCCCAGTTAACACTTCAGCTGGTTGAAATGATCATGAAACTGTCAGTTACAATGTTGTCCCATATGAGTCTTAAGCAAACCTCCCTTCTAATGGCTGATGCATGAAAAACACTTTAAGACAACACAAAGCAGAATAGATCATGGCCATAGATTCAATCATTCATTCATTCATCATTCATTCTTCATCCATTCATTCATCCACCATCCATCCATCCATCCCATTCACACCATCCATCCATCCATCCATTCATACATTGTCTCATCCATTGGTTCATTCATTCATGTTCACAAATGATCATGCTGCTCCTATTTAAGTTGCTGGTGAGCTCTAGGGCAGGACAGCTGGTCACCAGGCAGAGTGGAGAGTAAATCATTGGGGTATGATTCAGCGATCCGCTGGGCACACGGAGCTCACCACAGCAGACGCAGACCCCTCTCCGACCGACCGGCTCCCTGTAAATCTCACCCCACACAATAATCACTAGGCTGAAGGTGTGTAAGAGAGGGACAGCTGCAGGCCTCTCAAGCTGTATCCCCATCCCCTCCTGTCCCCCAACCCCTCCCTCCCCGCTCTCCCACCCAAGACCTCGCCCTGTCCACCGGGCACTCTTTACGAGGGGCGTGAGTAGAGGTGCTTTCTCTCTCCCTCACTCTCTCTCTCTCTCCCCTCTCTCACTCTCTCTCTCTCCCTCTCTTCTCTCTCCCTCACTCTCTCTCCCTCTCCCCTCTCTCACTCTCTCTCTTCTCTCTCGCTCCCCTCTCTCTCCCCTCTCTCATTCTCTCCCTCTCTCTCTCTCCCTTCTCTCCCCTAATCGGAGTGCAGGTCTGCTGCTTCTGAAGGGGGTTTCCCACACTGCTGCACTTTTACTGCCTGGCGGTTTGTTTGCACATGTAGATTGGCACCTGGAGTGCTAACATGCTACACTAGGTGCTCTGGAACATCTGCGAAGCATACAGCCGGTGTCACCTGACTATGACCCATTATTGTCTTCCACTAATGCTAGAGTGGTAATACCTGTCCCTTCACTAAAAGAGCTTTAGAAAGGTAGATAGCAGGGTCGCCTTCCCTGTGCTCGATGACTGAATGAGCACCTAAATGATTCCCCGTTGGCTCTTCTGCTGTGAGCATTGGGGCAGATATTGGTTTGTTTTTTTCCCAGGTACTATGGAACAGGTTTTTCCCTTTGGTCTTTGTTTTTCTCTTTGGCCTGAGGTTACAGGCCAAACATATTAACCCAGTAAGTGGGGGGAATCACTCTCACATGGCCACATTAGGAGCTCTGCTGTCTCCAGCTACATCCATGCCAGCTCTGATAGATGTAAAAGGTACATCTCTATGTCTCTTTAGCGCACGCGCACACACACACACACACACACACACACACACACACACACACACACACACACACACACACTGCCAAAAATAGAACTATAAGCGAGTGCAATGGGTGGTCATATGGTCTGGGCTTAATTTGTAAAAAACATCCATAAAGAAAAATGACATGACCCAAACATAATAACATACACACACACACACACAGATAATTACACACACACACACACACACACATATGCAGAGTCAGTTTCATGAACTACGATAATATGAACCATCCCAACAATAGCATCAAAATCAAAGTCATACAAACAAAAAGCTCAACATATAATATGGATCTCATCAAACAACAGCAGACTTCCATTTACTGGTCTATACACACAGCTTGATTAATCCCATCCCAAACCAGCCCAAAATAACACACCTAAATGATCTCAATCCACCTTCAATGAGCAGAATGTTTTTTCCTTGGTTACTGCAACCAGGAAAACAGCGCACACACATACACATACGCACCGTAATTATCATAATTAACGTTGCCGACAAACGTTTACAAAAGCGAGGCAATAACATGGGTCCTAATTTAAACTAGCCCACTTCTCTAGTATGACCCGTAATGGCACAAAAGTTAACCCCCACATCTCCCCTGGGACCGTGAAAGGGTTTACTTTTTCATTTAGCATATCTCCCAATCACCGCAGGCAGATTTATTTCTTTTATCAGATAAGTTCTGCCAGTGTGAGTAAATTGTTGCTGCATGACATCACCCTCCTGGCTGTACCATTATCTTTTCATTGCAGCTCTGTGCAGCAGCATAAATGAGCACTAGGCAGACAAGTGAGGGGCTCTTGCATATGAAGGCGTTCTGACCTGATGTTAAACAGCAAACGAGCACCCTGGATGTGTCAGGCTCTCTTTCCCCAGGATGAAGTGACGAGAGTCAGGCATCAAAGAGCAGACTGTGCCTGAGCATACACATACACACACACACACACACACACACACACACACACACACACACACACACACACACACACACACACACACACACACACACACACACATGTTTGACCAATCAAATAAACACACAAATATTCAGACACACAAATACACACATTTATATGTGGCAACTCATTCATGCACAAACAAAATGGCTTTTTCTCTCTCCCTTGCACTCTCTTTCTGTTTCACACACATGCATATGCACACAAAGGTATGCACACACACGTACAAATGCGCTTCTCCACAAACACCGACAGTACAAACCCGCAACAGCAGACCACTCCCTGGCCTGTTTAGTGTCAGCGTGTCAGTAACTCAAACAAAGACATTTGAATGCATCGGCTGCCGCTGCATGATTTTATTTGCGAGACACGCTCTCGCTGCACTGGCCAGCTCTGCAGACCGCACAGAGTTCAGGTAGTATTGGTGCTTCCTTTCGAGGACCATATAAGCTCATGGTGGCTTGGGAAGGCAAAGCAGACCCAGAACCCCTCTGGGTCATTAGGGGACAGGCCAGGAATACATTCCAAAACCTTCTTCCATCTGTACTTCTTTGCCCACACACACACACACACACACACACACACACACACACACACACACACGTACTCACACACACACACACACACACACACACACACACACACATGTATTCACACACACATATACATACACACACATAAAAACACATGGTCTAGCCTAACCCGAACACATGTGGTATTACTTTCTTCATTACTCTCCAAATCACAAGTACCTCACGCAAAAACACACAGAGACCCGAACCCCCCCCCCCCCCCTGTCCATCCCCCTGCCTCCCCATCCGCTATCTCCCCAGGAGAGCAGTGCCTGACTGCATGGGCCAGCATGCACCCGCAGAGAGAAATGGCCTGCAGCCGTCCCGTCTAATGTCCTCATCACACCGCTAAACTGCATTTCCTCTCCGTCTCAGTTACAGCGCCTAAGTAAACCTCCAGGGCGTGGAGGAAAGCTGCTTCAGAGGAGAGACGTGGTAATCATCATGTTCGGAACATGAGAAGTACATTCAAGAGAAGTACACTGAGCTGTTTACCATTAATGTAGAAGTCTCTGTGTTGTGCAATGACTGATCCAGATAACGACTTCTATTGCATTTGGACCTCTTGCTTTAACTTCAGAGTGGTATTGTGACCAGTCCTTTTTTGATCTCAGTTTGGATGGAACTCAACACTCTGGCTTCAGCCTTGTTTTGTTCCAGTCCAAGGCTCCATTTAAATTGAGTTATAGCTCTGACACCAGTTTCTAAATTTCAATAGTTAGGCCAAAGAACTGATGAACAGTACACTTGATATACACTATGATAAATAATTTCTGAGAATCTGATTTTCTCATTTGTCAGCTACGATTCTCACAGGCCTCTTCCTGGTCCCACCTGTTTTACACAATGACACATTCTCTGGAAATGATAGCTGAAGGCCAATTTCTTGCAGGCTTAGTTTCAATTAAAAAAACCCCAGCAAATACAATCTGAGATTCTGAGGAAAATCACAAAGCGCTTGGGAACACGAGAACCAACCACGAAATTCAGAGGAATTTCATGCAAGACGAGGCTGTTCGCGGGAAGCCTTGTTAATGTCCTTTTGGCCGTGTCCCAGGGGCTTGTGGGTTTCTGGGGAAACATAGGGGACTGGACCTTCGTGCGTCTGAGAGTGAGGTCCCAACACTGTTAGCATGTCAACTGGATGGATTTGTGGTTTTGCAATGCGCAAGCAATGTCACAAGACCCCCGAGGCCAGGGTGTTTTGGTGTTTGGTACAGATGCTACAGGGCAAAGTTCGCACCAGTCAAGATCCATTTTTATTGATAGAAAAATACTTGTGTTGACTTTTCTTGAATTGATTGATTGTTGTCTATATAGATATAATCGGTACTTGCCGGAAAAAAAAACTGTTTCTGAGGTCACCAGATCTTGGCATTGTGAGGAAGGGAGTCGAAAACTATGAAAGTCACGTATATCGCAATGTGCAAATCATTCAGTTCCTACAGGAGGACAAAGGTGTCAATCCTCTTCTTGGTGTGGTTGAGGCCAGCTTTAATTGAGGGGTACATTTCATGATAAACACAAACAACATCATTGCCATGCTAGCGAGTCCAGTTGACCTCAGATGTTCCCCTTTCATGAGAATAACTTTTGATGTAGTGATGCCAGGCTTGGACTAAATGGATACCGTCTTAATTATACCTTTAGGGCACGATGGTTCAGGAAACCTCCCCAATGTGTCCCCGAGCAGGAATCAAAGCAACCTTATCAGGTGGTGCAAGGTTCTTCCAGTTTCTGTCCACTCAGTCTACCATTACCTCATCCCTTCAGTGGATGGTTATGCAATTAAACTCGCGATAATCTTCTCAGGATTCTTAGCCGAGCAGCTGGAAATCAATACCACTGGAGCAAATTGCTATCTCTGCTGTGCTCAGATTGCTTGATCCCTGAGAAATGTGGCGGAAACCATTTGGACGTCCTAAGAAGTATGTCCCTCTAATGGAGGTGGGTAAAAAAAGAAAAACGGCTGATGCAGGGTTAACACGATATCTTCTTCCATGACGAAACAGGTGGTCAATAGTTGAGTCATTGTTTATGCCCATCGTGATTCACATGTATCTGGCACGAGGGGGAGAGAGAGCGTCACTTTATTGCACTTGTTTTTCTGGACGGAGGTCTTTGCACTGATGGATTTGGGTGGCTGGGCTGTTTTGTCAGCCTGTGGGTTGCGTCTGAGAGCCGGCTCGTCCGCGTGTTGTGTTTGGCAACTGCGGCTTCGCAAGGCCGCACGGGAACCCCGGAACTTACACAGGCAGGAGGAGCGAGCGAGGGACCGAGGTCTCGCAGCGCTCCTAACAGCTTTTCCAGAGAAAACTGCTAAATCCAAGCACAGCGAGAGGAGGCCTGTGAGTTGGCCTTGTGTGAGAGAGGGAGATAGAAGAGCAATAAAAACAATATTCTGACTTTCATACCTTCCCTACTTTGTTCCTAAGCTGAGCATGACTTCAGAGAGCAGATTGTGACAGCAAAGGTGCAGCACCTGAATCTGTCCCAAGGCTGGCTCACTGTAGTGTGTGTTTGTGTGTGTGTGTGTGTGTGTGTGTGTGTGTGTTTGAGTTTCAGACCATAAGACCTTGCTACTGGAAGCGTGGTGTCATTACAGCCCTCGTCCAAATGAATGGCTCGAGTGAGCCACCAGCTCTCTACACAGATTCAGTGCCCCATCAGAAACACTTACTGGGGTGACTGTTGGCAGAGGTGTTAAGTAAGTTTATAAAATAAATTTGCCACAAGTTTGCTTTAAAATGGACATTTTCCTAAGTAGGTAGCAGTAATGAGCCTGAAGATGAGCTGACCTGAGGCACTGAAGTAATGCAATTACTGAGAGGAGAAACACACACAGTATTCTCCCTCACACCTATGACTCACCCTGCTGAAAAGGTCATTAGGCATTAGCTATATGTAAACTAAGATGCATCTGTGTATTTATGAATTCACTCAACGCAGCCTGTTAAACTGATTCCAACTGGTTTGATTCAAACGAATCAATATCAACTGTGCCAACAAATGAATTAAAACACCATCTGTTAAAAGAATCATAAGGTACTGCACTTCAGCAGTTACATTCCTGCACTTCTTTTTCTTTCTATGTCTTTTTTCTATTTCTAATGTTAAGTAGTATTTATTGTTACACCAGGTTTTTCATTGCTCTTAGCTTGACTGGTCTTTCCCTTGTATGTTGCTTTGGACAAAAGCGTCTGCTAAATGACTAAATGTAAATATAAATGTTCTGCTGTGTTTTATATATTTCTGAGAAACAAAGGCAATAACTTGTGAGCTCGACACTGAGCTCAATCTGCACGTGTGTAGTTACATTGTTACTACATGCATATACTGAATGAGGACCAGAGGGTTCCACTGGCGCATGTCAAATATGATCTCAGCCTGCCATGTCATTCTCTTCAGTGCCAAAGATAAACACACAATAGCACACTTCCATCTATTTTTGTCCCGAGTTGCTCTTTTGGGGATTTGTTTTCAGTCCTTTAATACACCTTCAGGGCAACAGTTGTAAGTTCTTAGCTAAGTTTTCCATTTTTCCCCATTCAGCTTGGCCCACGCACAAAGACTGCGTGCCGTGTCGGCTTTTTTAAAAGCATGTCTGAGAGCTTAGTTAAAGCAGAAAGCATGGAGCTTTGACTCGCTCTCCGCTAGTATCTAATGGGCTGGCAGCGTCTACTTCACTGCCACATATTGAGATCATAACAGAGGCTGCCAATGAGCTGCAGTGCTCAGAGAGGACGAGGGTGTGTGTGTGTGTGTGTGTGTGTGTGTGTGCAAGCGGTGATTCCGCTATTAAATCTTAATGGCTTGTTTTGCAGGTTTGTCTTATGTGGGTGGGGCCTGACATTTAAACAGTGATGCATATTACAACAGGGTTGTGAAGATACATTAAATACATTTAATAGAGACGCCTTCTAAAACGAGCGCCCACACACACGTATTAAATATACAACATAAAGACACACACACACACACACACACACACACACACACACACACACACACACACACACACACACACACACACACACACACACACACCTAACTTAAGCACCCATTGTAATCCATCTTTGTGCCTATGCACTGCCTGCTGTAGTTTTCAGTCCACCCCCCCCCCCCCCCCCCCCCCCCCACCATCACCACCTTCGCCACATAGAATCACTTCCAGAAACAAAACACACATATACACGCACATATACATACTGCATACACAAACCTGCCCCACAATTGGACCCTCTCCACTGCTGTCAATCATTAAGTCCCAAAGGCCAGGATTTGTTTGACCCCCCCTAAGGCCTGGACCCCCCCTCTCTCTCTCGAAACTGATATGAGAAATCCCTCCACATGTCTCATCTCAGGATGCCATTTTAAAGGAATTGCTCGCATGATGGATGGACAGGCTCTCAGTCTGTACCAAATGCTTTGCTGTCGATGATCTTTCTTCTTCTTCTTCTCTTCTCTCCTGAATATAGTGGAGAGAGTATGGATTTAACTCCAGCATTTCATCCCGTTTCCCTCCTGGAAAGGGTCCAAGTGTCCACACTGTAAAAAAAAAATCTGTAAAAAAACAGTAAATTACTGGCAGCTACGGCTGCCAAACAAAAACCGCAAAATGAAAGTAAAACATCCTAATTCAAATAAAGTGCAAAAACCCTATATTTACAGATATTTCCATTTAAGGATTTGCAGAGAAAAACTGTTTTTTTTATAGATTTTTCCTCAATTAATACAATCAAAAACCTTCAATAAAGTTACAGCCCTAACAGTTTAGCAGAGAAAAACTGTTATTGTACAGATTCTTCCTAATTTATTACGAGCAAACACCTTTTATTAAGTTAGGGTACTAAAAGTATAGCAGAGAAACACTGTTATTTTACAATGTTTTCCTCGATATTTAAGATTAAAAACCTTCAATAAAGTGGCAGCCCTAACAGTTCAGCAGAGAAAAACTGTTATTTTACAGATTTTTTTATTATTAATATCGAACACTTTCAATAAAGTGACAGTACTACAAGTTCAGCAAAAAATACTGTTATTTTACAGATTTTTGTATCTATTATTAATATCGAACACTTTCAATAAGGTGACAGTACTACAAGTTTAGCAAAAAATGCTGCTATTTTACAGATTCTTCCTAATTTATTACGAACAAACACCATTCATTAAGTCAGGCTTCTTTAATTAAGATTAAAAATCTTCAATAAAGTGACAGCCCTAACAGTTCAGCAGAGAAAAACTGTTATTTTACAGATTTTTTTATTATTAATATCGAACACTTTCAATAAAGTGACAGTACTACAAGTTCAGCAAAAAATACTGTTATTTTACAGATTCTTCCTAATTTATAACGAGCAAACACCATTCATTAAGTCAGGCTTCTTTAATTAAGATTAAACACCTTCAATAAAGTGGCAGCCCTAACAGTCCTAACAGAGAAACACTGGTATTTTACAGATTTTCCCTCATTTATTACAATGAAACACCTTCAATTAAGTGACGGCAATTCACATTTAGCAGAGAAACTGTCATTTTCCAGATTGCTCCTACATTTTTATGATCAAACACATTCAATAAAGTGCTGACACATGCTCAAGATTGTAAAATGATGGTTTTATTTTGGAAGACAATTATTTCAAACATTGACTTGCAGGGTTTGTGATTGAAGAGTTTCAGGTGATGCAGAGTTTATGGATGGAGTACAGACGGGGAACAGGACACAAACAGAGTATACAAATCAACGAAAGGGTTAACAGACAGAGTTCTAACACAAAGATCTAGGAACATGAACTAAAGATCGCACAGAGTCTCACTCTGGCTACTGTGCGCAAGGGCAAAGAACAGAGGTACACGGCTACAGGCCGGACAAGACAGTCACATTACTCCCGGTGCCGTATGCACGGCACTCTGGATAATGCAGTCCTAAAAGTCTGCCGGCACCGAAATGGCTGACTCGGAAGCCAGCAGACAGGGAGCTTGCGGGGCTGGACGCCCACGGACAGAGAGCTTGCTGGGCTGGAAGCCAGCTGACAATGGGGTTGTAGTTGCCGGTGGCCGGAAGGCGGAATCCCAGGGACGTAGAGTGGGCCACAGAGCTAGAAGACTCGGGCAAAGGTTTCACCCTTGTAGCGACGAGACCAAACACGGAGTGAGGGGAGTGCAGGTTATATATAGGAGTGAATCAGGTGTGTGTGATCATGTGATTTGGGACCTGAATGCAGTGCAGCTGGGATGGTGAATGATACTGATGACATGCAGCTGAGAGCATGAGTGAGAGTGAAACAGGTGTATGTGCTTGTGTGATTGAAGGGGGCGTGGCCGGAGCGGAGCTCAGCAGGAACATCACAATAGCCTCTACCCACAAAAGTTAAAACATTTGACTTCAGACTCATATTAAACTACATGGAGTGAGTCAGTCCATTGCAAAGTAATTTCCCCCTTGTCTCGTCTTTATTGTTCTGCATTGCTCTGGGCCAGCCAGATCCAAGGTTAGGTCAGGTCAAAAGTATTGGGACACCTGATCATCACACATATATGAGTTTCACGCACATCTCATTCCAAAACTACTCTATAACAGTTGCCTCTCTTATAGGAAGTCTTTCCACAAGATTTTGGAGTGGGTCTGTTGGATTTAGTGCCCATTCAGCATTAGGGAATTTGGACAATGCTCTTGTGTGACTAGACCAGGCTTGCCGATGCCGTTAGAATGGGTCCCAAATATGTATAGTGGTGTTTAGTTCAGGGGTGGCTTGATTTTAACCGAATGAACAAAGTGAGTCTGTGACGGGGCACCTGTGTGACCCACCACTGCAGCCTGTAGGCTGCTGCTTTTGTGGACTGGGTGAAGGTGTTTTGGTGTGTGTGTGTGTTACATGTTTGATGTTCATGTCTTTGTTCAGTTAAAATCAGCACACATTCAATGTCTTGTCTCTGAAATTTTCTGTTTATTTAGCTTAACAATAATCATATTGTCATATTTCATACCGTTTGTCAGCCGGTGTTTAGTGTCTAAGTTTGTGTTGTGAAGATGGCTCGATATATGGAGTTTATGTTTAATGAGATTTGGCTGCTTTATTATGTGTCGGCTATGCCGGCACCAAGCCTAATTGCTACCATGTGTAGTCTGTGTTTCCTAGTTGATTGGGAGTTTGATTGTTTAGGTATGGCTGCTGTGAGCCACAGGTGTTGGTGCCTTGCTGATTGACACACCTGAAATCAATGATTGGTATGAGCCAATTCAAGGTGCTTGTCAAGGCTACTTAAACTTACCTTTGTTCTTTGTTCAGGAAAGTTGCCAGTTTAATAGGACGTAAGTCCTTGGAGCTCTCACGATGGGCTAGTTACCTTGGTCCTTTTATTTGCTTTTGTTTTGTTTTGTAGTGAGAGTGATCGTGTTTAATAAGGACTCTCACTGACCAGTTAATGGTCCTTTTTATACATGTGGTCTTATGTGAATTGCTTATTTGTTGGTGGCTTCAAGCATTTGTCCTTAGTGAAAACTGTATTTTTTATGTTGATTTAGTATTGTCAGTGTTTTAACTGCCTTTGTGCCTTATTTGGGTTAATAAAAATACCCATCTTTCTAACATCTTCAACCTCCTGAGTCCTCTTATGAGTAACATCTTGCTCTAAGCGTGAAGGCTATCCCGACCTTTTAGATACGGGAACCTGTAACTAATATCATAGGTTGACTGACCTGTCAGTCTGACACAATGCGCGCACCCAAGACTATTTTGTTGCTATCATATGTCCATGGTTGCTATGGTAAACTCTGCTAAGTCTGTGCGTGAAAAACATAAACTAATACTTTCCTTGACTGGTCCACACATGTGTCAATCATGACTGTAGACCAATGAGATGCAAAGATATCCGAGTGCACAACAGAGAAGGTGGGATGTAATCAGTAATTCACGTGCATTTGTTTTGCCGTTTAGCCACGCAAGTTTTAGACAGTTCTATAACGAAATGCAGTTGTACAACGAAACACATTTATTCTACATCATCATGGCTTCTAAAAATAAAACAGTGAATCAGCCCCCAAAAAGATTGTTTTTATGGGGTAACAGCAGCATTGAAAGAGCTTCAACCGTTGGATGACGAGAAGATTGAAATAGAGTCTGGTAGAATCAGAAAGCAGCAAAAGTCACGGAAGAGTATATGGAGAGATCACCGATTATTTATCTTCTAACTTTTGATTGGGATGAGATATCAGTTCCATTTGTTCAGGTGATGGCATACCCTTGGGGGCACACAATTTTATGACATAACTGGCCATTTCAATTCATTTTCCCACTTAAATCCACAGTAATCTAGATGCAAAAGGAAAAAGAATTAGGGGGCGCCTATATTTTGGGAAGGTTATCAACATCTTTCTAAAATTTGAGATAACATATATGGTACTCTAAAGGTATTTTATCATAGCTTGAGGGGCACTTTTGTAACATCAAATTGAAATTTGCCATCATACTATACTTAAGACTCAAAAGTAGGCCTTTACATTTGGGCATGGAATTTTAGGTAGAATTTGCCAAAAAACATCAAGGTTCTAACAGGTTAATGAAAATGGGTTTGCTGAATTTTTGAGGAATTCACTGTAAATTTACATAGAAACATGATAAATTGTTAGTATGTACATAAACCTTAATATAATGAGCTACATATTTAATTTCAGATTATCAGTGTAATTTTATTTACATTTGCATGTATTTTAGAAAAATGGAAAAATTATGTATAAATAATACAGTTATTTTCTGTAAAAAAAATAGAAATCCATGTAATTTGTCATTATTGGCATTATCCTTAAAATAGCAGTCGTGTTTTTAATTTATAGTTAACCTCCATTATTATACGTAGTTTTGTATACAATTTCATAAAACAGAAAACCACTGTAAAAATGTAGAGTTATTAACTGTAAAATTAGGTTGTTTTTTTACAGTGCAGGTTTGGTAGATTGCTGGGATAAGTGCGTCCTCCAGGCAAGGTGAGGCTGTATTGTTTTCACGTATTCCCAGTTAAATCATCAAACATCATCCATGTGGTTCTGATTTCCAGCAAAGCATTGGCTGCGGCTCAACTCTGAATATAATATTTCTCCCCCATAACCTTGTCAACAAACATGCACTGAAACATATGCATGCGTTCATGTTTCTTTGTCCCCCCTACCCCCCCACCCCCACTTCCTCCCAAATTGTTATTAGGTTTATGTGCTGTTGCCTGTAGTGTGTGTGTGTGTGAGTGTGTGTGTGTGTGTGTGTGTGCTGCTGCCTGTAGAAATGGACTGAAATTGCAACGCTGTTTATCCACATCAATCACGTTGTGGTGGGTCAGAAAACAGATCCCGGCCGTGGTTTCCCGGCTGCGCCGTCTCACCACTGCACTGCGGTGATCCATCATCAGAGGGCCGCTGGGCACCTGAGGAAACAGGCCGGCAGGAGTTCAGCTCGTGCCGCCCGACCTGTTCCATTTCTCCCTCAGAACCCGACCCTTAACGATGACTGTACAACTCAAAATGCTTCAAACTTACTTTGAACTTGAAGCTGGATGGATGATGCGCTGATCAGATCTAAAACATGTAGTGAAGAGCTGGTCCACATAATGGGAGTAAGTTAGCACCAGTGAGAGGGGTAAGTCCTAAAGTACCTGACATGAGGGGAGCTGTATAGAGGGCTTTGCAACTGACTGTATGAGTCATGCTGCCATTAGCTTGAGTTGCTCTTTCTTCTGTTTTTCTCTGCAACGTATTTTTTATCCCCCCATGTCTATTACTCTCACTCTCACTCTCACTCTCTCTCACTCTCTCACTCTCACCCTCACTCTCACTCTCACTCTCACTCTCACTCTCACTCTCTCTCTCTCTCTCTCTCTCTCACACACACACACACACTTTGTATGAGGACTTTGGATGAGGTAGACAGTGATTCCAGAGAGAGTGAAAAGCCTCTCTTTTCATCCACTCCTCCAGGAAAAGCAAAAAGGCTGGATACCCTCCCTCAAGACAAGACCCTACTGCAGATCCAACAATGAGAGATCAGATCAGGGGCCTTAATGCAAGCCTGTTGATTCTCCGGCCTATTGACACGGGTCAGCTGTGAGCGGTGAAGTAGCTCCGCACTGGCTCCCGCTCTTCACTTGGCCAGTGATCTAAGTGATCACAATGCCATCATCTTCATCTTCATCGCAGACCCTGACTGAGCCAAAACCATAACATAAGACAGACAAAAAGCATCTTCTTTCACTGGACTCTTCTCATAGGACTGTAGGAAGGGGCTTGATCTGACTGGGACTCAAACCAATACGGCCTAAGGACAAGCAGAGGGCTCACTCTAGCAATGCCTGTTTCTACGCTAGTATGCTTTTTCTTTTTCTACACTAGTATGCCTCTTTCTACACTATTACGTAAGGGCTTCTCCTCAGTAGAACTTCCTATTGAGAGCCTCACAGCTGGAGATGAAGGTAAACACTCGCTTGTAAATGGTTTGTTTTGTTTGATTTATTTTCAATGAGACCTAGTGATTTAAATATGGCATCACAAAAAATAAATCTTTTTGCAGCGTATTCACTCAGAGGACTGCATCACCGTGGAAACCGACCGGTCATATCCGACACCCACGGTGCTTCCTGCAGTGTGTGTGTCACATCTCCAACAGAGTGTCTCTCTCACACACACACACCTACGGATGGTGGAAAAATCGCCATGGGAGGAGGAACTCGTCAACCCTACAGCAGACAATGGATGCTCTATAAAAGCTACACACAGGCTGTCTAAACATCCAGACTCTCTCTCTCTCTTTCTCTCTCTGTCTGTCTCTGTCTCTCTCTCTCTCTCTCTCTCTCTCTCTCTCTCTCTTTCTTTCTGTGTGTGTGTGTGTTTATTGTAGGATGACAGGCTCTCAGGACAACAATCCATCTTATGGAGCACCTGTTACTTTACAAGAGCATGGAGGGCAATACAGGCAGAGAGAGCATTCATGTAAACACACACACACACACACACTCTCACTCACACACACACACACACACAGAACACAACCCTTCTCACAAGGCCCAAATGGGATACCACAGAGGGCGGCCTTTGAAGGCCATGTGAATCCATCCATGCTGCACCAAAGGAAACACAGTGAACTCAGTGAACTCCAGAAGCATTTCCCAGCCTCACCACTCATATCTGTTTTTGCTGTCATCGTCGCAGCCGATTTCTTTTACTGCGGCTCTTGTTAATCTCTATTAACAGCGGTTGGCCTAAAACAAACACGTGATACCAAGACATCAAACACTGCCGAACGGCAAAGGCAGTGATTCAAACAACACACAGACAGACTCCCCCCCTCCCCCTTTATAATAACGTCATAGCAACAACAAGTGCTACCATGGATACAGGGACTGTTTGCGCTTGAGATCGAAAAGCTGTGCTTTGGACTTCAACTTTTCTCTTATTTACTTGACCCTAGGTGTGATAACAGAAAGAGAGAGAGGTGGAGAAATGACACAGTTCGTGACTGCAGGATGTCAAATATTTTGGTCAATGGTGTCTCATCAGGCAGCAGACACACAGAGGGAGTGGAGAGGGGGAGGCATGAAGGACCACAGAGGGCAAGGATGAAGCACCGGGGGATGGAAACAAATGAAGGCCCAGCCCAGACCCCAGTGCACACACACACACACACACACCTGTGCCAACTTCCTCCGTAGGGAATCACACAGCACAATGAGCCTCAATTAGAGACTCTAAGTGGACACTCACTTACTTTATCAAAGTGCACACACACTCATACACATGCACTCTCTCAAACACACAGACACACACACATAGACACACACACACACACACACACACACACCCACACACACTCAGACACTCTCTCTCTCTCACACACACACACACACACACACACAGAGACAGACACACACACACACACACACACACACATGCTCACACAGCATTGGCCCTGGGACTTGGGACACAATGGCGTGTTGTGTAAGGGTTATGTAAGTCGTTACTATTGGGACGTAGGCTATATTACAATACTTACCTACTTATGTCTTATGAGAAATGTTTGACATTGAAATAACTAATTATATATTTATATATATAAAATGTTTTTGGGGCATTTCAGTGTTTCAATTGTTTGTTGAGAAAGGAACAAAAACAACGCAACGCCCCAAACACCCTTGTGTGGTTATGTTACCTCGAAATAGAATTCTATGTAGCTGAAATACCATCCTCTCCAGTCTCATTTCAATTGCAATCTCTCTGAGCTATCAGTCATCGCCTCTGTCTGTGAGGCTGGAGTCTGTGGAAGGCACAGTGCCACACCACACAATATAACAATCCCACATAGCTCAGTTGTACTAAGCAGTGTAAAAAAACTAAAACTTTTTATTCAATTTACATGGCTTTAAAACTGATTTATTTTGCCTTTAGTCCACATGCGATTTCCAAACACAATGCACTAGATACATCTGCTCTCCAAACTCTGAACTAACAGTATCAGAGCTCTATGGCTGATTGGACCATCATGCATAGTTTGATGGTGGATGAATATAAACACCCGTAATCTTTAACCTTATCGGACAGAGATGTGTAAATAGCGGCCCACTTTTCTTCAAAGTGCTCTCTGGGTGAAGCTGCACATGTGGTTTGGAAAGAACACGATGACAAGACTTCTGATTTCTCAGCTTAGACAGCAGTGGGTTTTTGGAATGTTCCCATTGGAAGGTTGCCTTTAGATTTTGTACGCGTTGGTAAATAACACGTCGAAAGTACACGCCATGTAACACTGATAAACATTAACATTCAGTGACTTCTCACCATTTCTGAGAAATGTGTGGGGTACCACATGAGACGTAGTGTCCATGACAAATTTGCTAAATACACACACAAACAAACACACACACACACATACATCTCTTTTCCTTTGAAGCATAACAAAGTTTTCCTGGGTCCATATATCAGGGGGGAGGAAACTGGCCAGGGTAGAATAAGCAGGACCCGAGTGATGCATCCTTGCAAGGGCTGTCACTGTGACACCACTGGTGCTGGCTTATTACTATCGGGGAAAACTCAATCCAGATGGCAGCGCAGGAAAGGCACTCAATAGTGAGCACGGCACCATGACACACGGAGGCCGTGAGTCCATGTGCGTGGCAGATCTATGTCCTCGCCAGACCCAGGGTTCCAATGCTGGAGGATATGGGGATCAGGGAAGTCACGCTCCACTGGCTGCCCATGATCCAGCTCCCTCAGCGGGGAACATCGACAGGAGAGATACAGGCACCCTTGAGGCGATGGGACGTCAGTGGGGGATTCAGGCGTCACTGAAAGCTGCGTGCTGATAGAATCAAATGAACAGCTTGAACTGGTTAAGAAAAAAGGGGAAAAGTGTCAACTTCTATGTAAAAATGTTGGTTAAGCTGATTGTCCTCTTGTTCAACTATTACCAGAAACATCAGGCCCATAAATTGATGACATTTGACTCTTGCAACTGCACTCTTCTTGAAAGAGCAGGGATCAAGAATAAAATGCTCAGCGTATCTATGCTTAGCTCTATTAAAAGGCCACATCAGAGAAAAAGAGTCCTGCATTCCCTGAGAGCTTTGCTATGACCCGTATTAATTGACAAAAAGCTTACCATTTTAAACAATTTCTCTGTTTGGTTGAAGCACAACAGTGCATAAGGGAAACACACCCTATCCTGCATAACACTTTTTAGACAATGCCCTTATGGCTGGGCCATGCATCTCAAAGGCTTTCTCTGCTGGATGGTGGCTGTGCTTTAAAAAAAGGTGTCATAAAAAGCACACCAGGAGAGAGTGGCCTCTTTGATGCATGGTATCTCTTTGGTCCTGACACCATGTCTAAATAGTCTCAGAGCTCCCAGATAACTCCAGGGACCTATATCCAAGAGATGACCGAGGAACACCCAAAGGGTCAACAGCCTTGTCCTACAAAAAATCTGTTTTTAAGCAGATGACGCCATGGATGCAACAAGGTCCAATGGAAAACCGAATGTTTGCCCGGAAAGATGTTTGGCTAATTCAAATATTTAGATATTTATAAACTTGGTCTGGTAAATATCTTTTAATGTTGTGTTTTCACTTTTTATCCATCACTTTTGGCAATCCGTGAAAATTCACGAACAGCTCAGGGTTTTTGTTCAGCAAACACAAAGCAGACTTTCTCACTCCAGAGGCCATTCCCGGATTCCTCAGCATCTCCTCTGACCATAAACAATAGCACGTTTTCAGCAGAAATGCAGAAACGCAGCACAACACTGAGACATCTGACCAGTGTTTTAATGTCATCAACATCAGCGTGTTCACGCTCGTGAATCGGTAACTTCATTCTGCTCACAAGTCTGCAGATTATTCAGTGGCATGTCAATACGTCATCATGAGGCTGAGGAGAAGCAGCAACTCTGGCTAACATGAATAGTCATGATGCCTGCGAGTGGAGTACAGCCTGTTCATAATATACTGCAGTATGTAGGACTTCTGAACATAGAAAATGAAACGCTTTTCTAAAGTTTGTGTTTAGTGTAGCCTATGGGATCATTGATGGGTGTTGACTGTTGATGATTAGACAATTCATTGTAGAGTGTAGAGAAAAGTTGAAAACAACATGACCATTATATTCACAGGGTGACGACATATTGGTCAGATTACATACAGGTAGTTTGCGCTACGAACAAATCAGCTACATTCACAGCATACAGTAGAGGTTCTATCTTAAGAGAAATTTGCCCTTGAGATTGGTCAAATCTTTCCCTTGACAATTCATGTTTGACAACACAATGACAAGAAAATGTCCCAAAAGAGCTAGGCAGTTATGCTCGTACCAGGAGTTCACTGAAGTCCGGAAGCCTAGCCTGGTGTTTCATTAAAATGAACACAGTTGACTCATCGTCCTGAAAAGGCCGAGGGCATTCTTTCAGTCTCAGCCATTCACCACTTCAAAACTCTTACACAACTAATTTAGGAACACAAAGCAGCCTCTCAGCCATAAATTCTTATCCAGCCATCCCGGACCTTCACACGTTGATGAATGGGCTGCTTGTATCGGGATGGATGTGGCAGAGACTCGGTGTACAGCCGCCAGATTGATTGGAGTGTAAAATCAAAACATCAGAGTAGGACCCCAGCCTAAAAGTGAACACTTCATCGAAGAGTGCACTTCTGACCACTACACCATTCAATGTTTTTCGAAACCTGTTGGAAAAGTACTGCCCTTGTTTTGGGCCTTGAACGCATTCCTAAGTGTGTAGAAGATGGTCTTAAAATATGAGGTTGCTGATTCTCCTATAGCTGTGACCCGTTGCTCCCTGTTCAGAGGGCTATCCGAGTCTCTCCTTTATCACTGCTGGGAATGCTGGTGGGGGAGGGGGCATATGTTCAGAGGTTTATACTGTACGCATAATCTGATTCCCCCACCGCCGCCCCCCCCCTCATCTACCTCACTCTTCTTCCCAGAACCCTCTGAAACCCCCCCCTGGGGTGAAAGTGGAGTGGATGTGAACGCCATTCGATATGACTGCCCATCTGGCTGACTGCCCCCTTCCCCGACAAGTGGCCTCTTCAGATGCAGATCCCGTAACCTGCTTCTGCACTCAAACCCTTTGCTATTTTTCATGCTCCTTGGCAGGCCTGAAACGTTTCAGCACCTCATGTTTTAGAAAGCGAGAGGACATGTGTACGGCGGGCGCTTGCTTCAAACTAACGTTGGGGAAATTGGCTGAGAGAGTGGTTCAGGAACGACTGACTTTCCCCTCTCATATTTTTTTGAAAATACACATTTGCGCATACAGTAGTGAAATCCAAGAGCACCACAACTTAGTCTGTGGCAAGGTTTTGGCAGCCACCGGTGCATGCTTTATCACTCGGTTCCATCTCTTTGATTCGAAATTGGATTTGGAATGACAGGGAAGGGCACTGTTTCAAAACAAATTTGATGTATGCTGTGGAAGACAACATTCAGAACTCGTTAGCTCTGGACTGGTTATGCTGAAAACACTGCCTCACTAAGTCTATATTTTCATCTCTCTCTCTCCCTCTCTCTCTCTCTCTAATCTGAAAAAAAGAAAAACAGAGAGAGCAATTGCTTTTGCTGATGTTCTGCTAATGATCTATGAGTGGTCTGTAAACTGTGAACCATTTTCTTTTCCTCTTTTCCCCTCCCCACTTTTCTTTTGTGCTGAAGGGGGCATGAGCTGTGCAGAGCCGGAGGAGCAGCGCAGCGGTCTGCTAAGTCCCGCGCTGGACTCTGGGGCCTGGAACTGCAGTCTGGAATAATATTTGACATAATTAGCCAGGGAACGCAAACAGCGGTGCACCTGGAGCTTGCTGTACCAAGGCCATTACACACTGGCAAAAGGCTGCAGGGATGGGGGTTATGATTGGTTCTCAATCCACAGGACAGACACACGGGTGGATGGAATTTTCTCTCTGGCCCACAAGCACACATCCAAGGGAGGGCCAAAGGATGAGGTCAATGGTCAAGCTTATAGTACCAGTTAAGATCACACCGAAAAGGATTTAGAGGAGCACAGATCTCTGCCATACATTATTCCATTGATGTGAAGGCTAGATGTCTTTCATTTGTCTCACCCCTCTCTAGCGGGTCAGTGTTTGCTTACCCCTGGTTAGTGCTAATGTGCCTATGATCTCTTGCACATGTCTGAACACTGGCCATCTCCACCGGAGTGAATAAGCAACAGAATGGTCCAAATGGTTACTAATGATGGGGCAGGTTATTGCCACATAATTGGTTGCAGGTGTCCATACATGCATTGTTGGCACTCTATCTTGCTGGGCATATGGATGTATGTTCATGTGTGAGCATGAAAATTCCTTAACAAAACATGTTACAAGCCACTATCCATACACATTATTATTTCTTTATTTTGCTGATTAGGGTAAAGACAACTTAATGATTTGATTATTTGCATGCAGGCAGCTATAGTTAGATATTGTTATAATTTTGCAACAATAACCAAATGACCAAATGAGTGCTAAATTTATTCTGCAAATGACAGCATCATCATGTGATATTTCATTGACAAACATGTTCAAAAAGGAAGAAGCAAAGCTTTCGAGACATCTAACATTTCTCTTGAAACAACTCCCTTACGATGCTGATCTTTTCAAGCATTCCATTTAAGGCCTTGTACAGCAACCAAGTCCTTTTAAGGCCCTGTCTGACCTTGTGTGGATGTTTGTTCCCCAGTTCAGTATGTAGTTCAGGTCAGGCATCCCTGCAGGACTGTAATACATCCACTACCTGGAGGTCCCAGCAGGGAGCGAGAAACTGAGGCGACTTGGTCGAGGGGCAGGGCAGCACGCTGTGGGTGCATCGCATGAAACCCATCACGCAGTAAATGTAGCGGGGCTAACCTGCACCAGATGCTACAGCCCCTCACTTCAGACGCCATAGAATTTGTTGGGCCCTTTCTTCTGCTCAACCCTCACACTCCGGCCTTCTGTAATTCCATGCGTATCTTGTACATCAGTCATGTCCAGGCCGAGCTGACTGCCAATGCTGGGCTCTGCATGTGTTTCTTATTGTGCCCACTGATAAGTAGGGGAGAAAGAAAGAGAGAGAGTGAGATTGAGAGAGAGAGAGAGATGTAAAAGCCCAGGAGAAAAACATGCACCTCATCTCTGCAGGAGGTGACGTGAACCACGACCTCCTCCAGGAAGTTTGGAGCCTCGAGGAGCATTGGGCAATGTTAGAATGTTAGAACGCGGTTTTACAAAACACTCTGCTCCACAGGATTCCATTGCGCCTCGTGCCACCCTGACACCGTGATGGCTTTGCCCCGCATTCCTCTCTCTTTCACACTCTCTCTCACTCTCTCACCTCACACATCTCTCTCTCTCTCTCTCTCTCTCTCTCTCTCTCTCTCTCTCTCTCTCTCTCTCTCTCTTGCGCAAGGAACATCTCATAGCCAAGCCTGGGTAACTTCTATTGTTGGTTCTGAGGCATACAAATACACACACTCACACACTCACACACACACACACTCACACACACAAGCACACACACACACACACACACACACACACAAACACATATCCCACACTCACACGCAAAATAAGAGACAGATTTCCTCTTCATTTGGTCTATGTGGTGCGTGGTCTTGTCTCATAATTCTGTAAATATTTTCCCTGGAGCTGACTTAGGCCTGGTTGAGAAATCACGAGCACCGCGCTGGCCCCTGCCGGCTGTTCTCCAGCCCCTCGTGTAATTCAAAACGAGGTAGGTCTTTAGCTAATGTACAGCACACATTTGAAGGAAAATGCAGCATATCTGTTCTGAGAATTTTTAAAGATAAGATGAATTCTTTTTGTGTGTTATCAGGATGCCATGAGGTTGTGCCAGTGTGGGATTCAACTTTTTTCCCATTTTATTCACAAGGGTAAACAGAGAACAGGAAAGAAATAAAAAGACGAGATGGAGAAGAGAAGAGTGCCTCAATGATACCTACCCCTGATTGGATCACAGAAAGCTGCATATTATACATCATAATGCTCCAATATGAACACAGTTCTCTGGGATAACATACATTTCATAAATTGATTTCACATGCCAGGATGCTGGAATGTGTGATATGTAAATGGAGGAGACCGTAAGGACGAGGACATTTAAATTAAGTGTTGTGTAAACAGAGGAACCGCCACTGGGGCTGAAGAAAGAAGCCACTGGCCTCAGCCTGCAGTGCTTTACTCACTTCTCCATAAATTCTCTCTCACCTTTGAACTGGGAGCTGGCGAGAGCTTCCGCTGATAACTGCATTCATGGACAACTTAAGCCTCTGTGCTGTTTGCACTGGAATGGCCAGAGCTGAATGGTTTGAAGAACTACTAGGCACTACTGGGTTTGTTGTTGTTCGGAGTCCTCAGAGAAGACAGATGGAATCTGCTGGAAAGGAAAAGTTTGTTTTGCTGTATTAGAAGCATCTCCGTCTCCTCTACAAAGAGACTCTACTTTTAAGTAGTTTGTTTTTAATTGGCTCGCTGAGAGCTGTGGTCTATGTGATTTCCATGACGCATTCAAGAGTATATGACTCAAACCAAAGCTGGGTTTATTCCAATTCAAAAATCTGCTTATAGTTGCAGTAATGTACAAAATACATGAGATGGCCACAACAAGCAGCCCTATTCCCATACGTGTAGACTAAACATGAGTGCTCTTTTTTACAAACTTTTTAAAATGGCAAAACAATCCATTTGAAGTCAACTAGCAATGTTGTATGTTTCATGTTAACTGTGCTGATGTTGCTGCTCCCAGGGATGTGTAACTAAATATTAAATCAAAGGAGCAGTCTATCTTAAGACCATATCAGATACCAGACAGAGAGTGCCAAGTCTTATTCAAATCTCATGGAATGTGACATTGATAGGCATGGGGTAGTTTTATGTCCTCAGGACGGGTTAAGAGAATGACGGCACAGTAAGACACAGCTGAGTCTCTTGTCTTGGTGTCGTCAGCTGTCTTTTTTATACGTCTTTATTTAGCTTTTTATTGGGTCATAATGGCGCAGGAATATCCAGTATCCATCCCCTCGGTGGAGGACCTTATGACATGTTAAATCAGAGTCCGATTTAGTTCCGACCTTTGTCGAGTTACACAACTGCATGTTTGGATCAGAAGGCGACTGATGTGGCAGACATTTAAAACTCATCTTCTCTGTTGGTGTTCTGTTCACCCCTGCTCAGCGATTACCTTTGAACGTTGTTTATGGCCGTTCTGATCTACAAAACAGGTGTCGCAGGAAAGGATGGGCAGTAGCTCTTGTACATGGTATTTCCTTCAGCTAGTTCCTCAGTCAGATTCAGCTATGTAGTGATTTACCATCCTCCCGAGTGCATCTGTTACCTTTGCACAGACTTTACAGAGCCAGGGAAAGACAGAATATGATGCATGAAAACACAATCAGCAGCATAATGCCAAGTTTGAATTACTGAGTCATCCCACTGAACCATTCTTCATGTACATATATTCCCATTGGAAGGCACTTCTGTCCAAAGCCACTGCTTACAGTGCAGGTTAGATATGCAATTATCAGTGCATGTGGCCCCTAGGAAACAAACACTTGTTATTTTTACCTCCCTGCACCAGATGCGCTACAGGAATGAATTCAGAAATGTCCATAAAATGTACATGTCTAAATATTAATGTGATCATTGATATGACCCTTTCCATAAATGTCTGTGTCACTTTACATTGGCGCCTCTGTGCGTCACACTTTCCCAATGCTCCCAAAACCGGAGCGAGAGATGAAAGTTAGCGCTGCCTATGACACTGGCGTGAACAAACAATAGGGAGAGAAAATACCAGAAAAAAAATGTGTCACTGACATCTTCTGTTTGTGTTGGTCGGAGTCCTGTTTGGACAATTCTTCCCGGTGGGGGAAGAACTCGCTTTAAACACCGGACAGACTGTGTGTGTCTCTGGACTTGGTGCAGACTCATAGAGGGTAACAAAATAATTAAACTGGACTTGATGCAGACTTATAGAGATTAACAAAAGAATTTAAATTGTGTTTGCCCAGATGGCAGCCCTTCAAACACTTGGTGCAAATAGGAGTTATGAATGTCACTGTGCTACAGTGAATGTTTAAATGTCTCTCCAAGCCGTGTTTTCTCCCTTTTCGCGTATATATGTCCCACATTGTAAATAAAATGTGATATCTGCCGCCTTGTAATCTGAAAGCATGTTTTATATTCACTCCCAGTGGTTCCAGCCTGGCCCTAGGTCATCTGTAGATAAGGACCAGACGTCCAAGGGAATTCTGGACTCAGCCACTGCTATACCAGCAAGGAGGAACAAAACTCTCTCCCTCGCTCTCTCACTCTCTCTCTCACACACACACACACACACACACACACACACACACACACACACACACACACACACACACACACACACACACACACAACACAAAGACAGTTTTCACTCTCACTATCTTATGTGATATGACTTTACAGATGGTTTGTTGAAATTCAAACCCTTATTGTTCACTGAAGATCTCCAAATTAGAGATGCGCGGTTGGCGGTTGCACCCGCGGACTCCGCGGTTAAACCGCGGATCGGGCGGGTGACGTGACAAAAATTAATATTTTAATTAAATTCGGGCGGGTGGCGGTTTACCCAACGAAATTCAAAATATCTACACATTGTTAAATGTCGTTACCTACATCCAAGCACATTTTTAAATAATCAAATTTTCATCAGGCAGTAAATTGGCCTAGTTCCGTGTATGCATACAAAGCAAACAAAGGAAGCAAAAAAGTTCAAATTAAGTGACGATGCCTATCATGTCGCGTCTCTTTGCAACGCCGCAAACCTGCAAGCTATGAGTCAGCTGTCAGTATTGGAAGAAGCCTTACCGTGTCGTAGATGAAACTGCCTGGGTTATTTTGTTTCGTTAGGCTATTAGTTATATTTTAAAACAGCCAGTCATTGTAGCCTACCACTCGTGGAATAAGGAATTTCAAAGAGATGATGGAGTGATTTGACTCAGAAGTGACATTGGGCATTGGCAGCGCGAGATGTTCAGAACTTCTAGCTCAGTAACATCACCAGCTAAGAAAGAAGGTAAGAAAAATAGTCGGAAAACTTTGATTTGCAAGGCAAGCAGGCAAGTGTTGGGGTTGTTACAGTATAAAGCCTACAATGCGGTGAAATTTCGGAATTAGGCTAACAGACTCGGCGTTTCCTTCTAAACTAAAAACAAGGCTATTTTACCATATTAAAATGGTGTACCAAATTGCGTTTTATTACAATGATAAAAAAGTGTAGGCCTACTAGCCTATGGTAAGGTCAGGTTTGCCGATGTGCTTGGCTATTTTAAAGTTTCTCCCTGAGCATCGATCGGAGACAGACGTCACTTCACTGATAATATTCTGGGGATAGGCTACAACATAGCCAATAGGCTTTCATACTAGGGGCTTTATCCTTTAAATATCTTTGCGGCATTGGATCAGTCTCCTTTCAAGAACAGGCAAGAACTAGCGCCTATACCTAAAAACAACAGGCGGATGGCGGGCGGGTGCGGTTTTGAAAATTGGTCAAAAAAATTGGTGCGGATGGATAGCGGACGGATCATGCGTTTTGTGATGCGGTTGCGGATGAAATAATAGCCCATCCGCGCATCTCTACTCCAAATCCAACACCTAACATTAACATTAACTATAAAGTTAGTAGCAGTTTCTGTAACAGATTTGTTTGCGTATAATCCAAGCATCTGTAGATAGTCTATAGGGGACCATCTAAAGAAAGTGTGAATAAAATTACAATAAAGCACAAACATCCATCCCCAAACTCTACAATGAGACTACTAAAACAAAAACAAATTATTAAAAAAGAAGAGGGACTTTGTGGACTAGTTTAATTTCAGGTAACACTAAATAGAGCCAGCATGGTAGTAAGAGGCTTGAAAGTGTCATTTTTTTTTTCTGTCGGACCATCTTGAGGGTACTCAATGGGCTCCTGGGGGAAGAGATATTTTGATTGGTGGTGGTGGGGTGGTTGAATGAGGCCGTGCGGATCACCAGGGGTCAGGAGGGCCACGGTGCTAATAAAGATGCAACTCCAGGGGCTATTAAAGTCCCAGATCATATTTCTGCTAACATTACATTGCAGTCATGCTTTTAGGAAGCTTTAAAGAGGGGAGCAGTTTCGAGGGCACGATCCAGCCACTGATGTAATGCAAAAGGCCCTCGCGATTATGCACCTATAAATCTCCGCGTCCTTTTGAGGAGGTGTACGGCTCCTGCAGCCTACGGAGCGGAGAAATACCCAATAAGAGGGGAGGCCACTTTGGAGAGGTTGAGTAAGACTAACAAGCCAAATCACTGCTATAAATTGATCTGTTTATCAAAGCTTACTTTGTATTGCCTCCGATGGCCTCTAAAACATGTTTTCTTCTTAGAAAAACAAAGTCATGCTCCCACGGTAAAAAAAAAAAATGTTATACCACACAAAAAGGCAAAGCATTTAAAAACAAAATGCTTTTTTTACGCTGTGCGGTGGATTTAAAAAATGCCGCCACATATCCAAATCCCAAAACAATTTTACAGAGTGTTGCCATGCCCACGGTCTGGCTCTGGTGGCTGCTCTGGGCCCTCAAAGGTTTGGCCTCCTAAACATGAGAGTGTAAAGCAGAGGGGGAACAGCACTGGATTTCCACGCTGCGCTCAAAACTCACAAACTCTCGCTCACAGTCTGGCAGATTCAGGCCACAGTGTCTTGGAGCTGTCCACTGTTTTCCATAAAATCTCCTTCTCTCTCTCGCTCTCTCCCTCTCTCTCCCCCTCCCTCTCTCACACATTCCTCCATCTCTTTGTTTATTCTTCTTGTCATCCATCCATCCATCTCCCTCCCTCCCCCACCCCTCTCTCTCGCGCTCTCTCTTTCTCTCTCTCTCTCTCTCTCTTTAAGAAAGCTAGCTGTATTTGACCACTGTTCTTATCCGTTAAACTCTCAGCACTTATGAGCTCATCTTCTGCGTCCTGCCCAGGGTCTCATTTGTCCAGTGCGTGTTTGGTGCCTGCAGGCAAAGCCAGAATAGATATAGCTCTTATCGGTTCTCTGCTATTGCTTCATCCTTCTGGAGAGGAAGATTTTCTTCGCAAAGAGAAGTGCTATCTGCAGTTCTCTACTCCATCAATCAGACTGTGCAGAGGTGATCTTCTAGTCTGGTGATGGATTCTCAGATGATGTTGCTGACACGGCAACGGATGTGATCCTAATCTGGCGTTTCAGCTCTGGCCCACGTCTGATCCCAAGTCAGCTGTCATATGGGCTTTGAGGTTAGGGGCGGAAGTGTGTTATCTATGGGATCCACGGGATGGGGAAGAATCTGCGGATTCCACAGAAAAAGATAGAGAACGCCTCCATGTATGAGTTTAGGGGCGGAAGTGTGTTATCTATGGGATCCACAGGAGAGGGGAAGAATCTGCAGATTTCACAGCAAAAAAAAATAGAGAACGCCTCCATGTATGTGATCTATCTTTCCCTGTTGTTGACACATACATGCAAGGACACATATCACAAAGTTAGAAGCAGTACAATTGACACTCATATACCCAGTGATACTATGCTCTGTGTCTAACCTCAAATAAGAAAAAAATAAACAATGGGGTTGTCAGTTATGCCTTTTTTTGTTCACAACTGATCTTTCCATACTGTGTGTTTATTAGTATCCATAGTGGTCTTTGAGGTCAGCAGAGTAAGAAGTTCTGTGTCTATGACACATGCAAACACAAAATATACACATTTCTCTATTGCGTAAAAAGATCTCTCTTTCTCTCTCTCTCTCAGTGAAAAACAAACTTGGAGAATGCAATCAATCTGACTAATTGCAATCAATCACCAGCACTCTGAGCAACAAGACACTTATCTGGACAGGGCGTACTAAACAAACGAATGCTATTCATCGATGATTTAATTCAGACTGTAAGTGTTCATTGCCTGGATATCCTGCAGGTAACACCCACTAGGGAATAAGTAATCACACATGCACACGGACACACACACACACACACACACACACACACACACACACACAGAGCTGAGCGTCTTGAGGGAGTATATTGAGACTATTATGCTCTAATAAATAAGGATGCAGCTGCAAAGCACATGAGGTTATAAATAGACAACAGCCAATTCCTTCCAAAACAGTCCCCTCTCAACTTTCTCCGGCGACAGACCGTTTCAGTGCCTCCATCGGATTTAATGAATGCACCATCCGAGTATGCAGTATTCTACCAATTAAAGACGCTTTTCACAGACTAAAGACTATGGAGGTCCTGGGTGCTGAGTTAGTAATGTATGCGTGTGTGTGTGAATGTATAAAGGAGAGGAGAGGGTGTGTCATGAGCTGACCCTCGACATCCAACACCCCCCACCCCCACCCACAGTGTGCAATGTCGTTATTTCCCTCCATTGTTCGTCAGCCAAGAAGGACCTTTCTAAAAATGGCTTTTGTTTAAGACTTTACAGAACAGAGTGGCTTCCTCTGGTGGCTCCGACGCAGCACCGTAAGCGATAGGCGTTAAAATTAGCCGCGAAAACAGGATCCCCAGCAAAGGCTAATTGGGATGCTCCAAGGGTGCGTTTTCTTCCTCGGGCCAAATTATTTATACACCGCAGCAAAGCGGAGGGGCGATGTTGCATAACATGGTGGATGTTCCTGTTGTCGTCAGGCCTTCGACCTTGAGGAATTTTCGAGGAGCGTACGCGTGTTTGCTGGGCAGACCTTTGCACCACATTCAACCCCATCAAGGTCATGTGGTTTGGACCCGTGGGAAGACTCTCTGTTCACGATTCCCCGAAGAGAAATGTGATGTCATGTTTACAGAATGTTACAGGAACTCAAAACTCAGCAGGAGAAATCACAATTTTTTTACCTAAAAACTGTTTTAGATGTTTTTCAGCCCAAAAGAATTGCTGAATCTAGATGTTTTTCTACCAAACGTGTGACTCAATGTAAGCTTAGAACATTTGTTCTGGATTGGGCAGTTTCTGGAACATCACGTTAATATCCTGCAAAGTGGCTTACCAGAACTCCTGTCAGTCTGATGTATGCAGTTTGATAAAGGAAGAAACGGGGTGCATATAGGCAAACTGCAGGGCAAACCCTGTATGTGTGTGTGTGTGTGTGTTGGGAGGAAGGAGACAGATTGGTGGTAGAGGTGTGGAACAAATTCCATTTTCCTGACCGACGTGGGCCCCTTCGCTATCGCTGCTCCATCCAACCCCAGTGCTCCCGAGACATTTTGCGCCCGTCTCTCTCCCTCCCTCTCTCTCTCTCTTCCTCTCCCTCTCTTCCTCTCCCTCTCTCTCTCTCCCTCTCTCTCTCTCCCTGTCTTTCCCTCCTTTCCTCCCTGGCATGATTCCAGCACCATTGCCAGCAAGAGATCCTGACGCGGAGCTCAGAGCACATCAGGAAATTCAATTTCCATCCCGGTCCCCGGCTTCCCACCCGGCTCCCAAGGAAAAGGACCATAGGAGTCTATCGCACGCTATTTAAAGATGACCCGGCATGCGTTTGGGTGGGGAGGCATGTGTGAGTGTGTACTGCATGCGTGGTGGTCAGGGAAATGTGTGTGTGTGTGTGTGTGTGTGTGTGTGTGTGTGTGTGTAAAAGTGTCTGCTGAAATAGCACAGTAAGAGGCTGCCAGCAGTCTGTGTGGCACCACACAACAGATGCAGAATTCCCCAGGTTTCCCTTTGGGTCTCCTCTTTATTATTGAAGCCGTGTGGAAGTAACAGGTAATGTGAAGAACAGAGGGATCAAAGAGAGAGAGAGAGAGAGAGAGAGACAGATAGAGAGGGTGAGAGAGAGATAGAGAAAGAGAGAGAGAGGGAGGGAGAGAGGGAGAGTATAAGAAACATAAAGAGAAAGCCATTTTTATAAATAGATAAACATTGTAACCTGATATCTTAAAAATGTGCTGGCTCAGTTCTTCCTGTTTAGCCTACAAACACCAAGCACTCTTGTCTGCAAAAAAAAACATAACAAATTTAAATATTTATCCAGACCTCTTTCATTCTCCCTGTCTCTCATCTGCTGGTGTGACATTTCTCAGCACAAACACACTTCCCTTGAGTGTGTGTGTGTGTGTGTGTGTGTGTGTATCAGAGGAGTGGACAGTGCAGAAAGTCAGGCCTCTTCTGAGGAGCGAGGTCTCTTTGATGAGGCACCCAGGAGGGCACCAGACAGAGAGGGGATTGTGTGGGCCTGGTTCCTACAGGGGAAAAGGGTAGTGGGGTGGGATTCGGGTTGGGGTTGAGAGGGGGCAAATGGGTCAGAGCACTGGAGGCACTGACCCCCCCCCCCCCCCCCCCCACCCCAACCCCTGTCTTCTCGACCTCCTCGCACACCACCCCACACCACCACCAAGTGTCCTCGGCGTGCCCTGAGCACCTGGGGTTTGCTAGTTTTGGCCGGCGATTTAACAGCAGGAAAAAGCATCACTGAAGGGGGACTGACTGTGCAAGACGGCGGCGTGGGCGAGTGCAACCGCCAGCCGTATCTGCACTCAGATCAGTTGCTGTGCAGCACAACCCCACCGATAACAACACCACCACCAAGCAACACCCAGAGCCAGAGGGTGTTTTCACAGCATACGTTATCTGAAAAACCATTGCATGGGGACCGTAAACACAGCTGTGCAGTGTTATGCAAGACTGAGATTGACCGTGTCCACATCAGAGGCCTTCCTGGGACAGATGAAGCACATATGCAGTAGCCATACTGGAATGATAGAAGAATGAAGGATTGATCATCATAATTGATCATCACCAGAGAAATGGCTTTCTTTGTATTTTAACAAACGGGTTCCTCACATCAAATAGTATTTTCTCCTGCACCTGAAAACAATGTAAAAAAAGGTCACACATGTGTAATTATCATCTTTTGTCATATTTCTGAAGGTGTAAACAGTATAATTCAGGAACTAGATGAACATATTCTGGAAGGGAAAATTCCAAGAAGAAATCCCCTGATAGTAAACTAAAAAAGCGGCAAGGCAGAGAGTGTTAAAATGAAATGGCTGACACAAATCGTTTAGCAGAGTCCTGCCTAGTTCAAGTCCACTTACTTGGCATCTCAAGCTGGATGCGGATCAAGGGAACTAAACACCTGGGGACATCGCCACTACGGAGCTCCGACGCCAGCGATTAGAAAAACAGCATCTGGTAAGAGGATCGAGCTTACCTCCCTCAATCTCTCCTTCTCCTTCTCTTCACCTCTCTCCCCTCCAATCATCTCTCTGTCCATCCAGTACAGACTGTTCTGAGATAGCCATGTGTTGAAAATAAATCCGCCTCGAACCCAAAAGGAATGGAAAAGGAGAAAAATGTGTGCACTTTGATCAATTCAGTCAAACAAATAAGAGAAATTAACAATGGAACAACATCAACATACTGTTCAAATATCTGTTTTTCTTTGTTCTTTGTTCCTTTTTTTATTTTTTTATATCAGGTCTGTGAACAATTATGCTGGAGTGGAAAGAAACAAATAGCAGCCTAATTGGGCTATTCACTTTTTGGACATCATGACACATCAGACAAGCTAAGGTCTCCATAACAAAGACACAAGAGGATGGACACACTCGCTTTTAGAGGGCATGTGATCGACATTGTACATATCAATGGATATTCTCATCACAAA
Source organism: Sprattus sprattus (assembly GCF_963457725.1). Taxonomy (NCBI): domain Eukaryota; kingdom Metazoa; phylum Chordata; class Actinopteri; order Clupeiformes; family Clupeidae; genus Sprattus; species Sprattus sprattus. Next base: position 51,506,626 of record NC_137921.1, on the reverse strand, counting down.
ACAACGGTACATTATATTAATTGAGCCAGTTAATCCATAACAGCAGTGCAACTCTTAGCCACAAAATAGACAGCTAGATCAGTGTTCTGATATTGGGTCTGTTCGTTTTGATTGTACACAGAAGACCATTTGCCCTGGCAACCACTGTTAACTGATCGGACCGGGGTCATAGTGGGGCATGTCACGTCTCATCCAATCAGAGATTGTCCTGCAGAGATAAGAGGGAGGAGGGCCCCTGCCAGTAAAGACCATTTGTAGTGGAGAGGAAGTTGTGTGATGGGGGGGGGGGGGGGGGGGGGGGGGGGGGGTAAAGTTGGGAGGGTCAGCTGACTGACGTCAGTGTTTTATCAAACGCCCTGGCGGACAGGACATCCTGAGGGTGGAGGCTGGTTACCTGGAGTGCTCTTCATGCCAGGGACCATGGCACGCTACCAGAGATTTCCCCACTCCCTCACACACACACACACACACACACACACACACACACATACACACACACACACACACACACACACACACACACACAAACACACACACCCTCCCTTCCCAAGCACTCGTGATTAGCTGTTCAGACCTGTCACAGGGCCGGACAGCCAAGACCAGCCAAGGCAGTAAATCCAGTAAATCCATCTTTATGATATCACAGCATTATAACACCCACTAGGGAATAAGTGATCACACACACAGGCACACGCACACGCACATGCACACGCACACACGCACACACACACACACACACACACACACACACACACACACAAACACACACACACACACACGACACAAGGAGGCGGCATAGAGGCCGATTAGCTGTCTGAGAGCCTCAGAGAGGGGGGGGGGGGGGAAGGATGTGATGTGATGTGATTTAAGTTGTGCTGGCATGAAGTCTTACCCCACGAAAGACTCCCTCTTTTCCCAGGAAACACACACACATACGGATGAAGATTTCATATCTGTACTGTACTGTAGGGGGCTTGGCATTAAAGCATCTGTTACGTAAATAAAAACATGCAAAGTATCTTTCCAGACAATGTAAGTTTGATGATAGTTTGTTTTATTGTTTGTTAACAAAAGTCAAAGCCCAATCTAGAAGATGATTCTTTGAAGTGAATGAGGCATTGGAAGCACTTTGGCGTGAACCAATGCAATGTTCTCATCCTTTTATGTGTTTTGGTATTGTTGTTGTAGTGTGTGTTTTGACTGGGCTGAGGTCTCTCTCTCTCTCTTTCTCATCCATGACTCTTCATCCCAGCCGCAGCATCCTCTCTGGGCTCCAAGTCATGGGAGCCAAAGGCTCTCTCCCTCACTCTCCCTCTGTTTGGGCTGAGCTGTCGACAAACAGGCAGAGAATAATAACTTTGGCACGTTTTTCCTCATGGGCAAATTCATTAAGTCATTGCTGGTCACAAGTTACTGTCACAAGTCATTTACATGATCAGATGTTTGGACTACAAGCCATGAAAGTGAGTGACATCATTTCCAAGCATGGTCGCTCTGATGTTTAAGCCCTTATAGGACTCCAAGTCTCGGAGAATGCTGAAGACATGCGATGGCCTTTTGGATAAATAAATTACATCCTTTAGCTACGCTCAGTGAAGTTGCTCATTTCAGTGGGAGATTACCACTGACGTAGTGTAGAGTTATCTACGAGAATGGAGTAAAACAAAAGTTTCCCCAGTCTACAGACAAGGAAGACAGGAGGAGCAGCAGGGATCACAAATCTTCGTATTTATCAAAGAAGGTAGCGCAGGGTCGTACTAACAGCGAGGAGGCTTTTAGGAGGTCAGGACCAAATAAGGTACTGCTGTAGTGCGTTTGAGACATACCACAGGCCTCGTATCTGCCATTAACAACATATAGCTCCCTTTATGGGCCGCAGGGATCAGTGTCAGCCATAAGTGCAACGGAACAACGAAAAAACAGATAATGGTCCGATAACACGGGTCCCAAATTAGCCCCCAACTCCTGTCTGTACCCTCTTCCATTTTTTTCGGATACCTCCAGTGTCAAGGTCAGCCCCACTTGCATTACGTTCCCTTTTGAAAGCATGCTGCCAGCGAAATCACGTGTGGGTTCACTACGACTGGACTGAGGTTACATAAAAGAGAGGAATGGAATGCTGTATGTCCATGTAATATATAACACAGCATAAAATAAGTGGTTAGAATGCTCTCATATGGTCTAATGAGCAAGCCTGTGGTTACCTTAGTGCCTGTCATGTACCGATACAAGATCCCATGGGATCTCTCCCACGGCTCGTGCCAGAGAGAGAGCCGCTCAACACATTGTTGATGATTTACACTCAATAACATATAGTTCAGAGTCTGGGCTAAATGAAAACATGCTTCCATATGAGCTCTGTTGGCAAAGCCAAACAACCAGGCCTGATTCAGAAGACTCGCTGCTGCTCTTTTTTGGTCACGGGTGATGGTTCTAATCAGGAGAACAAAGAACACTTCCAGATTGACATGTCATTGGTCGCATCTGTTCTGCTCATGAATCAAAGGCAGAAAGAGAGTACAAAGCATCCCCACTGGGGGTCTATCAAATAATGTACAGCAATTAGCAGAAAATGAACCCTTATGCAAACACTATCGGTTTTCTCACAGGAGAGCTATATTCATTAGACATAGTACATTCACATGTATGCATTTAGTGGATGCTTTTATCCAAGTTACAAGAAACAACTAATTTTGCTACAGTACTTTAGTAGTTTAGTAACACTAGTCTGGTATCAATGATTAGCAAATAGCCCATATTGAGTGGGCAGGGAAATAAAAGGTCAAACGTCATGACCTTCCCTAGCGAGCTGACGTGCGAGGCACCCCCGTCGGTCAGAAATGTCATGTTGCTGAGACCTTTCTTTAATCTACCTGTCAGCCATGCGTCAGAGTGGGCCTCAACAAGATCAGAGCCTCTTCCAGCGGAGCATCTTTGAAACAGAGCTTAATTCCAAAGGTCACGCCCTCGATAGTATCTCTACGCAATCCGTGACTACAGCTGTGAGTGTGTGTGTGCCAGTGTTTGTATGTGTGTGTGATTGCAAATGTGTTCATTTGTCCAGTGTTGTAGTGAGTATGACGAAGAGGAGAGAAGATGGCGGTCAAAAATGACTAGTTAATGCAGCCTAATGAAGATAACACAGAAAGAGAGAGGGTGGATGATGACATGCTTAGAAGGAGTAAAGCGTGGTATGAAATGACAAGTGCTCTGTGTTAGAAGAGTAACATAATGATGAAGAGAAAGGAACTAGTGAAAGGTGGCAGAGAGATACAGAGGAAGAGAAGACAGGGCGCCAGTGAAAGGTGGCAAAGGGAACAGAGGGGGAGAAGAGAGGGCGCTAGTGAAAGGTGGCAGGGAGCCACAGAAGGAGAGAAGAGAGGGCGCTAGTGAAAGTGGGCCAGAGTGATTACCCTCGAAGTGTAAAAGTGGACCTCTCTCTCACTGACGATGCCCTCGGTGTTCCTCTATCCTCACACACTTCCCTCAGGTCAGGCGAGGGTGAGGTCCACCCCTACCCCTCCTGCACCCCCCTCCTGCCTCCTGCCTCCCCACCCCCCACTCCACCCCACATCATACCTCCACGCCAGCCAGCCAGAACGTCTCTCATCTGGGGCACACACACAAATGTCTCCTGGTGCCCCTCTGGCTCTCAAGGAAGCTGTGGGGGCCGGGGCAAAAGGGTAAAATTGCGTGAGTCATGGGCCTAAGGCTCTGACCCCGCCCCCTTTCTCTCTAGCCCCTGAGTTACCCCCCCCCCCCCCCCCCACACACACACACCACCCCCTACCCCCTCAGACCCCATCAAGTGCCCACCCCATACTCCCAAACTCTCCCTGAGCTGAGTGGCAGGTCTCCGAGGGGGGTGTGTGTATCCACACCTGCTTTGGGTTTGTAAGGCCGCGCCGAATGAACTCCAGCTCATTCCTGTGTGTTATATCTGGAGCATGTAAACACGGTGGAGAGACCCTCTCTATGCCCTTTAGCCTCCTGTCCTGGGGGTTTGCTGTTTTCACAGGTTATTAGAGTGAATATGAAAAATATATAACTTAGCGTGAGGTCAGTGGTTAGCTGTTGTAGGTTAACCTGGACAAAAAGAGATATAATTGTGATTGATGTGTGCGGTAATTTCCTGCATTGTGAAATGACATCTTGAAATATCGTCGGTGATTAATAGTACATGAAGGACTAATAGGCGCTGCACTGTTTAAATTCTATTCTAAGTATTTCTCTTTGGCTGCTGATAGTTCATTCTGATTAATAATACATAATTACGTCATGCCACCACACCCCTTGAAAACATAAACACACATGGTGGAGCGTACACACATACACACGCAAACGCAAATGCACACGCACACACGCACGCTCACTTACACGCACACGCAGACACACACGCACGCTCACACACACACATACACGCACACGCACATGCACACACACACACATACGCACACGCACACACACACGCATACGCACACGCACACACACACGCACACGCACACGCACACGCACACGCACACGCACACGCACACGCACACATACTCAGCACACACACATCAGTGGGCTAAGTTGAACAGTTGGAGTGCCCTGGGAGAATGAGGAAGATAGATTGGTGGTCTGGTAACAAGCCAATGTGGACTGATAGACCTTGAAGACTGGAATGTGGACTGATAGACCTTGAAGACTGGAAGAGGTAACACTAACACACACACACACACACACACACATAAACACACACACACACACACACACACACACACACACACACACACACATAAACACACACACGCGCACACACACACACACAGACACACACACGCGCACACACACACACACACACACACACAAATCATCACATGCCCAATGGGCTAAACCAAGACCCTGCAAACAGCAGCGAGTTCCCATGGAAAAACAAACAGTGGCTCCAGTGCAGGCGCGCGGTGTATGATTTAAAGCCAACCCTTGCACATAAGAGCCCTCTTGGGAGCGCAGGGACGCGGGCTAGGCGGTGTTTTCAGAGAGTCTTGCACACGTGAGGCCAGAACCTCTGAAGCCGGACCAGCATGGCAAACATCATCACACCGAGCCAGATCTATCAGATGCCGTAGGCTGACACGGCACCTCCAGGCTATTTGGGTGCAGTTTGTGTTCCAAATGGATAGGATCGGATAGGAATTTCAGTGTTTTCCATTAAGTTATAGTTCAGTCTACAGAATGCGTGGCTCTGTTTTCTCAAACGCAGGCGCCTTGTTTTCGCGAGCGCCTCTCAGAAGAGGCGGGCAGCGTGACCCGCTCGACCCAACCGGATTCCCGGAGGGTGATTTAAGACACGGATGCCACCTTAATGTGCCATAAATCATGCTCCGTCTGACTGATGTTGAAAAGGCCTGCGCGTACGGCTGCCCCGCTCCAAGGTGACCTCCAGTGCTTTCATAACCCTGGCTGGGGCTGCTTTCCTGTGATCTGGCATTTCTGGAAGTGGAGCAAGAGAGGGAGGGAGCGGGTGTTGATGAAAGACTGCCCAGCCTACCACCCCCCCCCCCCCCCCCCCCCCACCAACCATCAACTCCCCAACACAACCCCCCCCCCCACACACACACACACACATACACACATACACACACACACACCCAAACCCGTGCCTGGTGCTCCGTCTGGGCCTTGGGGGGATGAGCTCACCCCTCTGGATTTGACAGGGGCACAGTACCAAGCACTCTCCAGCTCCACACCTCCCTGTCACGGCCCACCCTCCTGACACGTTGAGGAACATGAAGATGACGATGGTGGTGATGATGTGGTTGTTGTTGATGATGATGATGATGTTCTTGAGGATGATGATGATGATGATGACGATGAGCTATGTGTGTGTGCAGAGGGGTTGGGTGTGAGTGGGAGATGTGATGAAGGCGCTCTTATCTCGGGCTGGGCCGGAGTTGGCGTGTTGAGAGTGTGGAGGCACGGCGCACCATCACAGCCAGCTGATGAGAGAAACTCCCCAGTCCACCGCCTCCAACCCACCATCTTTAATGCCCCCCCCCACACACACACACCACACCACACCACATAGCACTTTCTCACTCTCACACCTCAGCCCCACACTTTCAGTGTTGAAGGGCCTCTCCCCCAGACAAATGTAGGGCAGAGCCTGCGCCTGAGCCAGGTGGTGAAGGGCCCAGCTGAACTCTTCTAAGGCCACAGTCCTGTGGGCCCCTCATCGCCCCCTTATAGATCCATCACAGGCCTCTCACAGGCACCTCGCATGATGAATATCTGTAGTTCCTTTGTAGTTCTGTTAAGTAAGGTGTCTTTGATAAGAACTCAATTGAATATTTAAGGTAGTGTTAAAATCTCCAATCATTGAGGGGGTGTTTCCATGCTTTTGTTTCCATTCTGTAAATCTTTATGTTTAAGAGTATTTTTAACGCTTATACCAGGCCCCACTCTCTCCAGGTCTTCCTTGGCCTCCTATCCTGTGGGTGGTTTTGCTTGCAAGAAAAAAACTAGCGTGTGCTGACAGACCAGCGTGACCCCTGAACTCTCTGCCAAAGGTGAACGCGTACAAAAGCCCTCTGTGTTCCACTTCTGGGCCCAGACAGGATCTCACTTTGATATTGAAATGAGCTCCATGTTGGACTTCATATCTTCCACATCCTCCCAGTGTGCATCTCGGTCGTGTGCCATGATGTGTTATTTTTAGAACACAGGTTTAGATTTCCTTTGAGGGAATGCTTTCATGAACTATTTATCTCTTTCTCTTTCTCTCTGTCTTAATCTGTTTGGTGTCTGTGCGTGTGCATTGGTGCGTTTGGCAGTTAGCAGTCTTTCTATAATGTCATTGACGATATAAAGCTACTATAATCCATGAATAGAATTGTAAATTATGTCCACAGGCTATGCTCAGGGACAATAGCAATATTACACTTGCAGTAATATAACTACAACGAAATAAATAACAGATAATAAAAAAGTTGCAATTAGTTTTGACCTTGCAGAACCATTGGCTGCTATTTCACCTGCAAAATCTCTAATAAACAATGAACCATGGATTAAATGTTCCCCGAAACATGGCGGTGTAGTGGAGAACTGGGGTTTAAGTAACTCTCCTCTTTTCTCTGAATAGAAAGTAACAGGGCCGAAAGTAACAATCCTGTCTTCTCCTAGTATAACAATGATACAAACATGCTTAGGTCAATACAAAGGGCATTTTAACCCTCATCTATCTGTGATTTGACCCACAAATAACGAAAAAAGTTTTTATGATAGAAACATGCTATGAAGGCTTACTGTTCCATCTGTGTAAAAGGCAAAATCGTCCATCGTTCATCATATCCCCACCTCCCCCCAACACACAACACAACACACAAATTCACCACAGGTTTCCTTTAGAAGGTCGTTTTCCACACAGTCTGTGCCTGTATTTTGTTTTTCATGCTCATCAGAGATGAGAACCCACTAAGTACATCGTGGCAAAGGGTATCAAAGTCTTTTAACTGAGGTGCGTTGTTATGTCGCGTTTAATAATTTTTTTCACACTGAGTTGATTTGCACACAAAAAAGCTAGTGGCTTGGCTAGCAACAAGACTTGGAAGAGCAACCTGGGTTGCTGTCGCCGGCAGATGCATCCTCGATTGTAGGCCTTCTATTAGTAGTAGCGGTTGGTGTCTCTCTGGAAAGGGGATTAACTATTTTTAACCATTTATTAATTTTCGTGCAGCAACCGGAATTAGCTCCCGCTTCTCTACACAGGGCATCAGCGAGTGGAAATCCTGACGAGGGAGCTTACTGTTGAGCCTATGATTTGACTATGTTTTATGTTTTTGGCAGTGTATTTTTTTTGCTGAACACTACAATGTATTTAACATGAGTGTATTTTTGGCATTGCGACTGGGCTATTCAGACTATTTAAGATGTCAGGTCTATTTATAGGTTAGTTTGAAATGTAATCGGCTCTTTCACTTTGAAAATGCAAATCACATTTATACCCCAGCAGTATTCTATCTTTATTAAAATAACACAATCATGAGATGTTGTAAAATACTGGCATTTCTCTCACCCCAACCAAAGTTGATAGAAACTTGGGTGCCATGCTTGATGATCAGCTGTTCTTCTCTAGCCATGCTGTGTCAGAAGAAGCAGGTGATACCTGAATCACAAAACCACCCAACTCTTGGTACAGGCCATGGTTGTCTTCGTCTCCACTACAGCAATGCCCTCTTAGCGGGTCTCCCAGCATGCACTGTGAAACCCTTACAGGCGGTCCAGAACTCGGTTGCATGTCTGTTCAATTGAAGTCACTACTGCTTGCCCACAGGGTGACTTGTGGGTCTGCACCCATCTACTCACTGCTCCTTCTCAGCCTCTGCTTTCCTCGTCTGCCATTGCTATCACTACACGCAAGGCAATCGCAGTCCAGACTCTTCTCATTTGTGGAACAAGATGATGAGACGAGCTACTAAATGCTATCAGAGCTGAGGTGTCCCTCTGTATCTTCAAGAATCTCTTGAAGACTCATCTCTTCCGAAACCTACTTCTTTCCTAACACCTCTAACACCCTAACATGCCAACTTGCATTTTCTGTGCCCTTTTTCACCTGATCTCCTTGCACTTTGTCACAATGAGTAGATTTAGTACTCAGTGCTTACTCCAAGGCCCCCTAATTTATTGAAACTTGATTGTTGTTCCTCACTTTTAAGTTGGCTTGGAAAAGCACCTGCCAAACAAAATGTAAATGAGTAGATGGTAACCTTAGGAAGTTCACATGTTTTTAACTGTATGTTATTGTTTAACCGCATATATGTTACTTTTGACCTCACGCAGAGAGGCATTGCAGTTATGTCACTTTTGCTCAAAATATTATACCTTAACACTTTTGTCTAGGTCTTTAAATGCCACTGTATATAGCAGAGTACAGATGTATGTTGTTAGTCACAAAACATTGTCTTTCAGTGTCGTACAATCTCTTTGTAAATTACATAAACTTAAAAAGTGTTACTTTTGTTCAGGTTCTTCACAATGACAGAAAATATATAAAACAGAGACAACCTGGCACTGGAACTTGACCTCATTAAGTACAGCCTGTCAGCTAAAGCCTGAGATTTCCACTCAGTCGTTAACCAGATAGCCTCTGACACAGGGCAGTCAGTTCCAAGCTACATTGGTGTTACGCTCATATTTTTGC
>NC_137921.1:51482445-51492445 GCF_963457725.1 Sprattus sprattus | reverse complement strand
GAAAGATGGAGGAGGAACAGAGTCACAAGAAAGCCCCATTCATGCCTTTGGCTTCATGATATCATCAGGATACACAGGTGGGCAGTGCAACTCAATCTGTAAATACCTAACCTCCCCAAGGGTCACTTATGCACTGCAGCCCCAATAGGAGCTGCGCCTTCAATTAATCCCCTAGAATATGTGCACTAAAAACAGCTAAGACAACAGAATAAAGTGAATTAGAGGGCCTGGGACGGATCATCCAGGTGTTCCTGTACGGGACGTGAGGATGAGGTCACTGAGCAGTGAGTCAGCACGCCGCTGGGCCTCGGGAGGCTGATATTTGCCATGTCTTACTTTGGTGGAGAGTAATATGTGGGCAAGGTCCAAATCATAAAAGCTATGAGAAAAACACACACACACACACACACACACACACATACACACACACAAAAACACACATGCACACTTACACACACACACACACACACGCTCTCTCTCTCTCGCACTCACACACACACACACAAACACACTTATTCACTCTCTCTCTCTCACACACACACAAACACACTCCCACAACATGCACAAAGTTGCAGGAATATTTTGCTAAATATTTCTGGAGTTACTTTATTTCCAAGTGCTGATCATGGCAATGTGAAATTCTTTTCTCCGTTTTCCAAATGAAATCCTACAGTCGTCAACGCCCTAGGCTGCTTAGCTAATTCTGGCATGGAAGGAGGTATTTGGCAAACTGAGTTAGAGAAGAAAGAGGGAACGAGAGAGAGGGGGGGGGGGGGAGAGAGAGAGAAAGAAGCTTTTGATGAGAGGCCGGCTATTTGATGCTAATTACGGCAGCTTCGACGCGATGGCTTCACACTTCAGAACGTTAGGCTCAGCCTTCCTGCCTGTTTACCTTGGAGCCCCCCATCTTGGGGCGCAGGAGCCAGACACCAACTCTGTTACATTACAATAACACAATAATAACATTGTAATAACAAATGGTTGGAAGGGAGCTGGCGAACCATATTCAAATCATATTCAAGAAGGACACCATTGGGAAGAGCAATATTGGCTTCCCCCCTGCTGTGACAGTGAGCACAACCAGAGCAGTGTCTGCTGGTAACATGAAGACGATGAACTGAAGAAGAGTTCCTCTGACCTGGCCTTCGGCTGGCTGGAACGAAACCCTCGGCTCTAAACTCCAGTTTTGGCAGAGGCCGACTGAAAAAGTCGACAAACAACGGGCCTCAGCCAGCAGAGATACACACCAAAGCTGCCCACACAGACGCTCACTGCATATCTTATCACATGTAACATACATGTTTACATAATTGCTTTTGTTATTTCTCTCACACACTCTCATTCTCTCTTCCTTTCCATTTGCTCTCTCTCTTTCTCAGTCTCCTTCACATTCAGTCTTTGGCTACGTCCGCACTCGTAGGTTTGTTTGTTTTTAAAATGGCATCTTTAGTGTCATGGTTCCAAAGGTTTTCTGGCTATCCACACAAAAACACAACCCCGGAGTTTTCCAACTAAAACAGGGCCAGCAGAGTGTTTAAAAGTCTCTGTTTAGGGGCTCAAAAACTCAAGAGTAGCAAGGATGCCAGGTGTTAACGTCACAAAAGTGATGCGGTTTAAAACATAGTTGTGTGGATGTAGCCTCTTTCTCTGTTTATCTCTTTCTCTCTCTTTTTGTGTCGCAAGTGTGTGTGGATCTCTGTGACTGCTCTGCGTGTGTGTTCATGTGTTTACGTCTGTGTGCGGCCAGTTCTGGCCTGATTTGTTATATGGAGCAAACAGAGACAGATAGAGAGAGAGAGAGCGAGAGAGAGAGAGAGCGAGAGAGAGAGAGAAAGAGAGAGAGAGAGAGAGAGAGAGAGATGAAAACAACTTATTAGATCATACACTATCACACCCCTGTCTCCACTACCCAGCTGGATTATGTCACCCCTGGAGCAGAGTACCGAGGAGGCCCTAAAAGAAAAAGTCCTCATCAATTAAATAGCCACTTCAGATTGACATAAATAACCAAATGAATGCGTGAAAAGGGCATTGACACTTATGCCTGGCCCCAAAATAGCAGCTGGTGACTGGCGTAATTAGAGCCGTGAGGCTCCACAATGTGTGGGTACCCTGGCCTGGCTCCACGTGTATCAGTGCCTGTAATACAGGGAGAGCTCCAAGTGCTTCAAGATGGCGGACGACCTTCAACTCCCCTGTTTCATTCCAGCGCTGTGCGTCTCTGAAAAAAAAACATGTGCGTTTGCATTAACAACGTGGTGTTCTCAGAAACAATGCGAGGAAAGGAGTGTGCCAAGTCAATCATTGTCAATGAAAACATTTAACACATGGTGTCGCAAAGTCGAAGGCAAGCTCTGACTCATTATGACTCACACTGTTGAAAGCCTGTCGGTGTTAAAATTCACTTAAACAATTGTTTTGTGCACCCAAAAAAAAAATGATAAAAAGTGAAGATATCTGTATATGAAGATCTATATGAGACTGTCAAAAGCGATGCGGCCATAACTGTACAGCACTGCCCCTGAAATCGCTGCTTTACTGAGTGTCAGGAAAAAAGAGAGAGAGAGAAACAAGAGAGAGAGAGAGAGAGGAGAGAGTGAGAGAGCCCCAAAGACCTGCTGCGCAATATTGTTTTTGTTACAAGATATATGTGGAGGTCTAGGTGCTTGGGGGGGGGGGGGGGGATCTTGGGGGGGGCCTGGGAGGTTGAGTGCTTGTGCAGGCCAGAGGGAGAGAGGCAAGGGGAGAGGGGAGAGGAGAGGTGGGGTGGGGTTGAGTGGGGGAGAGAGGAGGGCTTGGTGCTAAACAGCAGCCTGTCACTTTGGGGATACCTACTGATGGTTATTCCTGCTGTCCTGTCAGTGGAAAGAGGGAGAGAGAGAGGGAGGGAGGGAGGGAGAGTACGAGTGGTTGGCACTCTTTCCTTCCATTTATTTCGACACAGCCTAACTATGGTTTTTGCCTAGAGGTGACAAGTGACTGTGGATAAATAATTGAACTGTTGGGTCTTTTGGGTGGCGGCAGCGATGGTGTTTGTTACGACCCTGGCCAAGTGTTGTGTGTTTATGGATCGAAAGCTGCTTGATGTGTCAAGAACACTTTACTGACCCTGCAGCGAACTCTTCATCTTGAATGCGCGCTATACATTTGGCACTAAAAAGAAGAAAAAAGATGGTGCATATTTGGCAAGAAAAGAAAGCAGAACAGTCAGCAGTTTGTATGAAGGCATCAATGCACAGAGCCTCCTGTTTCCTCAGGGGCTGGCTTGTGTTTTCCCTCCGATTTCACTCCTCCTGCCAAACGGCTGGTCTTTGGGGTGGACAACATAAACCCCTCCAAGCGCCCTCAACCCCCCGAACCCCCCCCCCCCACCCCCGCGCCCCCAGCTCTCCTCGCATGGGCCCTCCATCCTTCCTTTCCCACCATGCAATTTCGACCTGCCTGCATTAAACGAGCACGGTGCAACGGAGTGAACACGCGCCGTAAAACGCTAACGGCCACGTCCCAAAGGTTTAAGTGCAGAAACACAGGCACACAGGAGAGTGAAATGGCGGTAGGAGCGGGCTGCGGAGTTTTATGCACCTATTCCCACCGCTGCAGGTGAAACAGTAACAGTAGACTCGTTTCCCCCTCCACCTTGCTGCCACACTACACTGTGACTGGGGGTGAGAGAGTGGGGGCAAACGTGTGTGAGAGAGTAGGGGCAAGTGTGTGTGAGAGAGTGAAATGTAGATTTTTATGGATGCCTGAATAATGTGTCCTTTTAGTAGTTGGGGAAAGGCATTAATCTGCTATAAAACACACCTTGTGTAATACGCAGCAGGTCCCCACATACACAGTTACTGGGAGAAGTTTAGCGGGATGGAAGACTGAAGAAAGCTGCAGTGGGGTGAGAAATTATATATATATAGTATATGAATACATTTTTCTCTCCAACACAAGGCTCCAATATGTCAAAAGAAAAGTGCCTACATTACTGTCCAGTACCCCTGAGATCAATGATTTAATGCAGAGTAAAATACATCTCGGAATGCAAAGTCCTCTGCCAGCTGTAGTTGAATTATCAGCTCCTCATTCATGGCATTTGTCTGTTAACGGTCAATTTATTTCCATTTGGCCAAAGAGAGGAGATATGCCAAAAATCACAACCCTAGTTTTTCTTGACAAAGTGGTACATTTGTTAAAGACAGGATTAAGCGAAACAACAGTTTTTGGTCTAGTCACAGGAGACTCGTCAATGCAAAGGTAACAGTGAAATTATTAACAATATAATAACCATCATTGGATTTATGTAGCAGAGGTGATTTATGCCCCCTTAAAGCACTTAGCCATAACGATACTATAATTTCTTCCCAATAATTGGTGCCCTGACACTGTAAATATTTCACTTTATTCTTGAGCACACACACTAATATTCGTGTACATGCACACATGCTCACTCTCTCGCTCTCTGTCTCTCACACACACATACTAATATGCGTGTACATGCACACATGCTCGCTCGCTCTCTCTCTCTCTCTCCCTCACACACACACACACACAAACACACAACGGACACACACACATACATACATCACACACACACACACAGACACACATGCCAAAGTTATGTAATTAATACATTCTATATTTAAACCTTCAGACAGTGGCAGCAGTGTGATATTGGGTGGTGCGGTACACAAAGCCATTTTAACAGGAGAGAGCCTGGGGGGGACTGAAGCCACATTCACTGAACAGGATGTTTTCTGAGCACTTCCCGAGCCTACAGCAGGAAAAAAGAGAGAGCAAGAGGAATCAGTGTGATTCAATGAATGAATGAATGAATGAATGACCACACGTCACTCTCGTCTCCTGTAAAATCAATTGCATCCTCTGAGTCAGGACAGAAGGCTGAGGACATTTCAGCACTCCACGTTCTCTCCGTAGGACTCATGTTGTTGCCATGACATCATCCTGACTTCATCAGTACTGGCCACAGTGTGACTAGTATCTTGGGGCCCGGCCCTGTAGTCGAGAACATCTGAAACAAGTTTGAGTGGACCTGAAGGAACTGCCCGTTCAAGACGCGCAGGGACCCAAAATGTCAACTGCAATAAAACGAGCAATAGAAAATGTGTTGAGGGAAAATAAATCTCGACTGGGCCTGTCCGTGTCGCCTATCATTTCCCAAAACAATCTTTAAATCAGACACCTTTACATGTGTAGCCCTGTTTTATAGACTTCAGCGCTACAAAGAAACTATAGCAATTGGCAAAATCACAGCAAATGTAGGATGAATGTCTAAGCCATCGTGTGGCAGTAGAGCACTTGCGGGACGTATTTCAAAGTGGATTTGTATGTGTTTGTAATGTATAGTGTAAAGGAAACAGCAATGGGAAAAACACTTGCCTGTGCAGTTGGGTTAGGGTAAAAACACTCGCCTGTGCACTTGGGTTAGGGTTAGGGTTAGGGTAAAAACACTCGCCTGTGCACTTGGGTTAGGGTTTGGGTTAGGGTAAAAACACTCGCCTGTGCACTTGGGTTAGGGTAAAAACACTCGCCTGTGCACTTGGGTTAGGGTTTGGGTTAGGGTAAAAACACTCGCCTGTGCACTTGGGTTAGGGTTTAGGTTAGGGTAAAAACACTCGCCTGTGCACTTGGGTTAGGGTTTGGGTTAGGGTAAAAACACTCGCCTGTGCACTTGGGTTAGGGTAAAAACACTCGCCTGTGCACTTGGGTTAGGGTAAGGGTTAGGTTTAGGGTAAAAACACTCGCCTGTGCACTTGTTTCAGTGAACATGTTGGAAAACACATCAGTGATATTTGTGATTTGAGTTTGTGACTGAATGAGAAAGAATGAAAGTGTGGGAGAAAGGAAGAGAACATGAAAGACAACGCGTAAGGGGCGGGGGTATGTGAGATTGAGAGCGCATGGGAACATAAGTGGATGTGGATTTAAACCAACAAACATGTTTTTTATCGCATCCCTCAGCTTTACACAAGACACCTCGTGACGCAGGCTGTATCCATGCTCTTAACATGGGAAATTGGGGCCTCTGCATTGTTCGAGGGAGATAAGGAAACCCAGTGATCGTTACCGCCAACACAGATGGATTAAGCAAACACCATATCTACATCCAACGTCTGGCCAACCAACCCATCACACACACACACACACACGTCTTGTTTTCAAAGCTGGGTACACTGGCGCTTGCCAAGGACATACGTAGATGCGTGAATGGCAAATAAAAGGAATATTGCTGAAGCATTACAATGCCAGGACCAGCTGTTATAACACTCTAATGACACATCAGATTAGGTATTAGAAGTCGAAAAGCTCAAAAGCTGCTAAAATTCACAGCAATATTTTGGTACGCAACTTGAAAGCTTGACAGGTATGTTGTTGCCATTGCTGACTGACATCGTATGCTTGACCTGATTCCCAGGAGATTAATTTAAACCTCTCAGTGTTTTAATGACTTTGATGGAAAGCTTCAATGACACTGACAATGAGAGGTGAATTGAGACGCTTAATCAGCTCATACTTTACAGACTCAACAGTGAGAAAAGGCAGTGAACTGAACCGACTGTACGGACTTCCTGTCTCTCTCTGAAGCGCTGGTAACCCAAAGACCACAGGTTTGAGTGATCTCGCCCACCAAAGCAGCCACCATTCAAACTCTCTTCCTCTTTGCGTGTCTTTCTCTTTCTCTCTCTCGCCCTCCCACCAGGGTTCACAGAAATGTCTTCTCCTTAATGACCACCTACAGCCCATTCCCACCCAACCATTCTCTCTCTATCTGCTCTCCCTCAAGAGTTGCTCTCTGTCTGTACTCTTCCACATCATCATCATCCTCCCAGTCCTTTCCCCTGTTACCAAGCTACCTGTGTGGGACACCCCCACCCCCCACCCCCCTACCCCCCCACCACCACGACTGCACACACATTTTCCCCCTTTCCAACAGGAGTAAGCCAGAGCAGGATGTGGGGAAGGTGGGGGGGGTACTGTTCAAAAGCAGTGTGTTCTCAGACCTGTTTTCCTTGGCATCCACGGGAGGCAAGGCATGCTGGGAGAAAAAGGTCCAGCTCGGGTGAGAGACCGAGACGTGACTACCTCAGGTGGAACGTGAATGGAGCCGCTAGCGGAACACTCGCCGCGAGCGCGAGCACCCAGCTGACACTGCAAACTGTAATATTAGCTACAGGATCTGACTCTTTAACGACTTACTGGACAGGAAACCCTAAAAGCAAAAAGAAGATGGAAGTAATTCCATAACCATTTGTTGTTGTTGTTGTTGTTTTGACACTGACTGAAGCTGGCCAAACACGATTCGGCCCCGATGCTTTGTAGCTGAGTGCACTCAGTAAATAGTGTTTCAAGTGTGAGCAAAATCAAAAAAGATGTTTTGGTCTTTTTCACAGACAGTGGGAAAGAAGAACCAAATCAAAAGCAGGGCATCGGCATTCATAGCATGATCCACTTGGCTCACATGGGGGGGCTGTTGAGAGTCAAACGATTTATGGGAATGTTTCATTGTTGTTTTACAAAAGCGAAAAACCAAACTGAGGCATAAATGCACTCATTAGGCTTTACCATTATTGGTCAATGCGCTCCGCATGAGAGAATCCCATGGGCTCGACACTTTCAAAGCAAGTCGAACGGGTTTTTATGGGCCCGTATACTAAATTCCTGCTTGTTTTTTTGGACAAATGATGAAAAAACACAGAGAGCCAGGACAATGGAGAATGTTTCATGCTGGAGAGAGAACAGCACAGCTCAGCGATTTTAAAGAAGCAGCTCAGTAAATGCTCACAGCTGGGGGGCTTGCCACAACCCCATCTCCCCCCCCCCCCCTCCTCCCTGTAACTCTTTCCCAGAGAGGAGCACTCAGACAAATCCAAAGTCCAGAGACAAAGGCAACAGTAGATGAATGTACAACTTATGAACTCTGCCAAAAAAAAGCTCATGATATATCATTCAGACATAATTATACAAAACCATGACTCCTTTTGGACCGGCAGAGAGAGGAGGAGGAAAAGGAGGAGAGAGAACGAGGGACAAAAATGGATGGGACAAGAGCCAGGTAATATGTGTTCAATGTCTTTGAGGGATATGCATTATCATAGGTTATCCAAGAGCAGAGCATAATGCAGAGAATCTCTCTGCATTATCTCTATCTCTCTCAGTCTCTCTCTTTCTGTCTCAATACCACTCCTGTCACTACTACTTATTTGTCTCAGGCAAGTGCTTTAATTGTTCAAACCCAGCCCATAAATCGTAAGCAGAGCTCTAACCTCAACCACTCTCTCTGTCAGGCTCCCAACCTCTCCAGGCAACCCCCCACCACACCTCACCCTGCCCCTCTCCAGCCCTCCCAGTAAGGCAGGGCATGACGAGGCAGACTACCTCATGCCCATCCATGTTTTGCAGCTGTGCGCTGACAGGGTCCTATTGGGAGCTCCTGTTTATAGTCTGACGACTGAAGATGACGTCCGGTCGGAATCCACTGCGTTTTGTTGCCCAGTGCAACAGTTAATGCGGTTGCAACCCTAGGTTGTTGTTATTCTGTGTGAGTTCTTTCGATCCAAGATGCATGACCTCACCTCATGTTTACTGACAACTCAATCATTACCATCTCAATACACACACACACACACACACAGACTGTTTGTATGTGAAATAGGCTTTAGCCATTAAAAGTACAATAAACAACATTAGGAGGGACAAATCCTTCTTAGCTTCAAAGCACTTTTGGCCAATTACAAAAAGCACAGGGGCTCACTGATGATTACCTAATGCCACTACGGCGCAGTGCTGCACATGTGATGCATGCAAGCGGCCCTGTGTGACGCAGCTCTGCAGTTTCTCACACAGTCCCAGCTGCTGACATCACAGCTGGCCATGTCACAAGAAGTCCATTAGCAGCTCAGGCTTGACAGCAGATTGGCCGAATAATTAATAATATAATATTTGTCAGTTCGGCCTGATTTGCGATATAAAGGTGATAGAGAACCATGAAAGCATTGCAAACCTTATCATAATACGAACAGTGCTGAAATGGAGGTTGTAAATCCTTCTGTGCAAAAATTGCATGATTATTGTGTGTGAACACACAGCAGCCAGATTCCCATGAGTATGGAGGGATGCATCCTAGAAAGCCTTGAGGGTAAAGCTTGAATATAACATTTTTAATGTTCCTAGACGATCTGTACACAATTGCAAACAGCCGTTTCCTGAAGCACACGCTGCACGATCCTACTTGTGTATTTCTTCGGAGCTGTCGGAGCAGACGCCAGATTCATATTTCTTTGTGTCGTTATCATACTTATGTGTTGTGGCTTTATCCAACATCTGGCCACATCTCAAGCTTGACGCTCCTGCTATCTCTACTCCCCCCACCCCCAAATCGACTGTGATGTACCTCTTAACCTGGGTGGGTGTGTTTGCGCATCTTACGTGTGTCACTTCGGAGGCATTGCAGTCACAACGCTTCAAAGAGGAACCAAAGAGAGCATGCATTTTAATGACTAGCAGGTCCGCGCTGCTCCCGGCCATCGCAAAGAATGTTTATTTAGATGGATGAGCCAAGAGTGGCCAGCTGGTTTGAGTTGTGAACTATACGGGAGATTCAGCCTGCATCTGGCATTCATTTAAAACCCACCCCCCTCCCCACTAAAACACTCACACACACACACACACACACACACACACACCCACACACACACACACACACACACACACACACACACACACACACCACCAAGCTCAACTTCCACAACTCTGCATACTCATCTCTCCCAAGAATACATCCCTCTGGGAAGGCAGTTGTCCTCTTTCTCTCTCTCTCTCTCTCTCTCTCTCACCGTTCTGCATCTCGGACATTTTAAACATACAAAATGTCCCTAAAAGTGATTTGGCCATGTTATAGTATAGATGGTCAACGCAGAGGATATTTGCAATGTAATTGCAGTCAAAGACCAACCATGTAATGCAGGTAATACAAGACCCAGCACTGGATATG
>NC_137921.1:51437445-51477445 GCF_963457725.1 Sprattus sprattus | reverse complement strand
GAGATCATCCTGCTGCATCAGCTTCCTCTGCCTTTAGCTCTTCAGCCAGCCGGCCTGCATGAGGAGGACACTCACACTCACAAACATACACATACAGACACACACACACACACACACACACACACACACACACACACACACACACACACACACACACACACACACACACACAGACACACACACACACACACACACACACACACACACACACACACACACACTCACACACACACACACACACACACACAGTACTCACACACTCACAGCCGAGGGCAGTTAAACAGCTCAGCAAACATAGCCCATCTTTCTGCCTGTTTCCATCTTTCTCAGGCTCCACAAAACAGTAGATAGATCTCAAAAGGCTCTTGTACTGGGTTAAAGTATGATCGCTCTGTTCAAAAACACACATTTGGATGTCCCAGTTTCCAATAGATCTATATCAGAAGTGACTCAGAGGTAACTTTCAGATGAGTTTCACAGAGCTATCTGTTCTGTATTGTCTCTCTGATATCTCTTCTCTCTTTAATCCCAGTGGCTTTCATTTGGGGAAGAGCTGCTTGCCATAACTTGCCTGATGTAACCCTGGCCAACCTCTGTAGGCCTCTGCTCCTGCAAAGGACCTAACCTGTGTGCCCTACTGCCATGGCAGGAGTTCTTTTATCCATTAGCCACAGGTTGTGAACTGAAGCCCTGCCTGTGAGTCAGTGCTGTCTCTACCATGTGACCTAACCTATCCTACCAACGTACTTCCTCCTGCCTGACCAACCAGCTCTGGAAGACAAGAAAAACTAAGTAAACAGTGAAAGAGCCAGAACTATCTTCCCTTGTACATTTGGCGTTCTCTGTGACTCAGCTGTGACCCACACGTGTGCACTCTTGTCAGGGTGTGGGAGATGCTCCGCAGGAACAGATGAGTTCAGGGGGAGAGAGGCTTGTCCAGGGGGACATGGGATGACAGGGTGGGATGGGGAGAGGCTGCTGCATGGGTCAGGTGGCATTCTCCAGAGGTAAACACAGTCCTGTCAGCTGGCAAGGGTTCTGTCCAGCGTGGTCCGATCCAGCTGGCCCAGATGAAGAATGAGAGAAGGAGAGTCAGAGGGAGGGGAAGTCTAAAAGTGGAGAGGGTGAGAGAGACGGAGAGGCAGTAAGACGTAGGAAAGAGAGAGTGTGAGAGAGACAGAGAGAGTGTTTGTGTGAGCGAGCGCATATGTGTGTGTGTGTGTATGTGAATGTGTGACAGAGTGTGAGAGAGAGAGAGAGAAAGAAAGGAAGAGAGAGAGAAAGAGAGTAGATATGATCGAGAAAGAGAGTGAGTGAGTGAGTGAGAGAGAAAGAGAGTAGATATGATCGAGAAAGAGAGTGAGTGAGTGAGTGAGTGAGAGAGAAAGAGAGTGGATATGAGAGAGAGAGCGTGAGTGAGTGAGAGAGAAAGAGAGAGAGAGAGTGAGAGAGAAAGAGAGACGGAGAGAGTGAGAGAGAAAAAGAGAGGGAGAGAGAAAGAGACAGAGAGAGGGAGAGAGAAAGAGAGACGGAGAGAGTGAGAGAGAAAGAGAGACAGAGAGAGGGAGAGAGAAAGAAGGGTGTAGGGAGGAGGCCCAGAAGATCAGCCAGAGGCCTGGTGCACCTCATAGGAAGTGCACGCTCCTCTGGTCAGCCAGTGGAGGGCTTGGAGGGCCCTGTGAGTGTGTGAGCACAGAGGGGACACACCCAGAGATCTTTCTGGAGCCAGAGCTCTCGAGACTCCATAAATCTCCTGGCACCGGCCCCGGCGTCGTCACAGTCCCCCTAGGCCGCGAGCAGCAGTCACACACACACATACACACACACACACACACACACACACACACACACACACACACACACACACACACATACAAACAAACACACAAACACACACACACACAGACAAACACACACAGACAAACACACACACACACACACACACACACACACACACACACACACACACACACACACACACACACACACTCACACACACACACACACACACACACACACACACAAACACACACACACACACACACACAGACACAGACACAGACACAGACACAGACACAGACACAGACACAGACACAGACACAGACACAGACACAGACACAGACACACTCATGCACACACACACACACACACACACAAACACACAACAGGGGTCACAGGGCTTTGGCTGTGCCTGCAAAGGGTTGAGGGTAGTGGGAGCGTGCACGTGCATCTGCATGTGCGTGTGTTTGTGCTTATGCATCAGTGTGTGTGTATGCGTGTGTCCATGGAAGGATGTGAATGTGTGTCTTTTTTAAACACGGCCCCAATCCCCTTAAGCGTGACTAGCATGTGTTGCACAGATGAGTGTTGTGGTCATACTGTTGGACTTGAATCTCCCCTAGTTTTTGTGAAAGCGTGTGTTCCCGTGAGTGTGTCTGTGTGTGAGTGTATTACTGCATAGCTCAATAATCTTATTTTCCCTCTTCCATCCTGCTCTGAAAGTCCCACCCCATACGAGGAGCTGGTTGCCAAAAGCCGGAGGGTCCTCAGGGGTTGGGTAGGGCGGGGCAGGGGGAGTGCAGAGCAGGGCAGGGGTGGTCTGAAACATTTCACCAGGGCTGTGGTCTCATGGTTGTATCTCACGGGATGTGGTGAAATTTAGTCCCCCCCCCCCAATCTGTGGCTCTGGTTTCTGGCGAAACCCACTTAATTTGAAAGCCCAAACACCCCGCCCCCCCCCCCCCCCCCCTCTCTCTCTCCCTCTCTCTCTCTCTCCCTCTCTACTAGTTCTTTTGTGATACACTATCACTCCCAAAACATGGTGTGTTGCTATGGATGTAACTACTCGAAACAAACAAACAAACTTATAAACATTAGGACTCTCTGATACCTCAGTGACTCTGCATCATTCGTAAATATTTACTATTGGACAGCCAGTGGAGCATAATGTGGCTCTGGGTCACCAGTGCACGTGTGTGTTTGGGTGTTTCTGTATGTGTGTGTGTGTGTGTGTGTGTATGTCCCTGGGTGACTCCATATCCTTGGGTCTCATGGTCCATGTGTCCCCATGACTAAGTACTCTCAGCAGGACTGAAGTTAAGCCTTTACACACATATTTTACAGTTACTCAGTTTGTCCTTCAAGGGATCCTGTAACCTATCTGCTCAGAAAAAACGGTGTAATCACACAGCTGTGTGACATGTATTTACTGCTTATTATGTTGTTACAAACCATTTATAACCTCATTGGGATGTAGTACAACAGTTTTTAAGAGCCGTTTGGAAAATTATAGTTTTTTTCATTTCCATCTAAATGTTCACTTTAGTATTTTTCCAATTTACAGTGTTTTTCGGGTACTGAAGTAGACATTGACGCTGGTGTATTACTTAGGGTTACTTTGTAAGTGAGCTATTGTAAACTTACATGCTAAATGAAGTCATCTCGGTTGAGAAAAGACAGGCTAACGTACCTGGAAGGAGAGAGAGATTCCTCTTCTGTCCTCAGGAAGATGTTTGGCCTTCACTCTACCAGTGAACGCTAAAACATACATACTATAGAGACAGGTCCGTGTATAGCATAGTCAGGAGCCACTGTAAATTACAGCGCACAGTGTGTTCTGGGTAGAGAAGGCAGGCCAATAAAAACAAGGCCTTTGGAAAATCCACATGGATGTTCATTCTACATCACTTCAATCCAAACTGAAAATCAAACTCAGCTCTTTTTCTGACTAAGAAAGAGAGTGAGAGAGAGAGAGAGAAAGTGAGAGAGAGGGAGAGAGAGACCTCCCCAAGGACACCCATTACTTTGGCGTCACTCTCACTGTTAGAGACAAAAAAAATGATTTAGAGATTATTACAAAATGTGGAGCATATTAAGTGGAGTGTTGCTGTCTTTGGCTGGGAAGCTGATCGTGCCACCGTGGGGACCTGCAGGCCTTCTCTATCTCTCTGCCCTCTCCAGAAGGCCTGGTTTGGCTCGGACACGCTGCTTCGCTGCCGTGTGGGGACAGTAAATCTGCCATAAAGAGCTGTGCTTTCTAGATGTGCCTGGAAATTGTTGTTTGAAATGTTTTCAATTAAATTACATTTGTAGGTCATCAACTGTGAACCATGTCCATGTAATTGAGTTTTTCATGGGGGGTTACGGAGGGTGGTGGGGGTGTGGGGGGGGCGTGGGGCAGCTTGCTTGAAAACACATTTTCAAGACCCTGATTATGTTGTTGATGGCAGGAACATAAAACAACATGGATGCCACATTACCCCATCTGTGTTAAATTACACATAACAAGATCATCTTGTACAAAAACTGAACACTAACAGGAGAAAGTTCTGTGAGTACGCAGAGAGACCCGCCCCCCCTGGCCCCCTCCTGTCACAAGGGGCTGTGCCGACTCCCTCAACACAACTGGCCATGCAGGCCCCTGCGAAATTGCATTTATTCGCCCTGACGTAATTACCAGTCCCATCCAATTAGGCTCTGAGTCGCAACAACAAGACACCGTGGGCCAGCTCCGTTTCCCCAAATAGAGTCCGTTCTCAGATCACAGGGGCCTCTCGCCTCTCACTGAGAATACGCCACTAATGCCCCCTAATTCCTGTCGCGCTTTTTATTGCAGCTCCACTCCGCTCTGTGCCGGGCACCAGGCTGATTGGCTGAGAGTTAACTCTGTGAGAAGGGAGAGAAGGGTGGGGAGGGGGCCGTACATACTTTGCCTAAATGGCCTAAGAGAGTTAGGGGTTCGGCAAATAAAGCAGTGGCACTAACAAATGAGCAACTAACTTATGGTGGTGCTCTCCTCACTGCACACAGATGGGAGAACAGCAAATCCAAGGTAAACATCAGCGCATGGAATCAAAGGCACTTTGGGAGCATTTGTGCACTAAATCACCAATCAGTCGATTGTGATAAATTTGAAGGTTTATTTTGTTTATTTTGTATCATTCCCCCCAGACTACTTCAAGGACACATGTGGATGTAATTGCAACAACAAATATGTCTTAATCCTGTTTTCCATTGTGCTGCTTTGATCGCGTAACACAACAAGCAACAGAACAAGTTGAGAAATCCGGAGTGGGAACTGCTGGATGTGAAACAGCATGGAGCATGCTCACACTGTAAACCCAGACAGTTCTACTAACTCATTAACATTATGTATTCAATACTAAAAACCTGGTATTTAGTTGACCCAACTTAAAATGTATTAGTTTTCTGAGCAAGTGAAGACGTTTTAATTGTATTGGAATGTATTTGTTTGAGTAAACATTGCCTGATAACTACATTTTTTTTTGTATCTGACGTCATCAACGTCGTTGGGAACACCATTGCAAAGCTCTTGTGATGAGAGACGGAGACAGCAGACTTAAGGTAGAGGAGTCGTTAAGTAATCCAGAGGTTGGAAGGTTGCTAGTTCGATTCCCCACTCCTCCTTACCAAGTGTATAAGTGTGAACCCCTAAACTGCCAGTGTGTACAGTGCAGTGTGACGAGGTAAGTCGTCTGCTCCTCCCTCCTCACCTCCTCCTCCTCTTTCTCACCCCCTTCCTACTCACCTCCTCTTCCTCCCTCCTCACCTCCTCCACCTCTTCCTCACCCCAATTTTTTTCTCTGGCAAAAAAGCTCCTGCATCCACATCTCCTTACTCTACTCAACATCAACATTTTTAGTGTTTGTGCTCTACATCTCTGGGTAATCACTGCAAACCCCTCCACTCGCAGGGCCTTCTGGGTAATCACTGCCAACCCCTCCACTCACTGTGCCTCTTCCCTACACCCCTCAGTCTCGAGTGCATGCCTGGTGAAGCCTTGCCAAATTAAAACGCATTGCGGCGCAAGCGTTAAATGAAACCACTTAGTCATTCGCCTGTAAAACCCACATGTTGGGGCTACACATAGTGGATCACACACGACGTTGAGCCAGTTAAGTCTTCTTTAATTCCTCTCCGTTATTGTTTTTTCTCTAATCATATATCTACTTTCTTTCGTTGCTCTTTTTATTTTACGGGCCACGTTTACTGCTCATTTGAAAGGTCGGAGGTAGCTTCTCGGCAACCAAGGGACTGTATAAATCAGAGAATTGGAATTTGAATAGTTTTCCTTATGTGACCATGTGGTGCTTTTAGTGTGTCTGAGTGTGCAAGAGAAACTGTACTGTGTGTGTGTGTGTGTGTGTGTGTGTGTGTGTGTGTGTATGTGTGTATGTGTGCAAGAGAAACTGTACTGTGTGTGTGTATCTGTGTGTGTGTGTGTATGTGTGTGCAAGTCTCTCTCAGAAACTGTACTGGTGGCTAATTTCATGTGACCGACACTGTCTTGACTTTATCACTCACTATAGTGAAAAGTCTGAGGACGTTCCCATGTGTCTCCTCACTTTCCCACCACACAGGAAGCCTGCGGTTGATATCATCTCTATGAGTTCACCTCTCTGGGACATGTTGTGCTTGTCTCCAGAGCCCTTCCTGTGTGGAAAACTATAGTAACTTTAGTGGGAGGTGTGATACAGTAGGCCGAGTCCCCTGAGATCACGTCCACCCTTTGCCTTAGAGTCAAAGAACAATAAATCGCATCATGTCATGTGACTGTTGTACTCGCTCGGCCTACACCCTTCATTGCTTTAACCCCCCCCCCCCCATCCCTTAAAGTGCCCCCAAACACACACACACACAAGGACACACACACATGCATGTACGCAAGCACTCACGCACACTCGTACACATACATACATGTCTACAAACATTCATATGCACGCACACACATACATATAAAAACACACACATACTCACATAAATTACTCACACACACACACACACACACGCACATAAATACGCAGCCACCAGAAAACCTCCCCCTTAAGAAGTGAAAACAGATCTGGCCTTCTCTATTGGATCTCATGGCACAGCCTGTCCTGGGCTGTCATGGCAAATCTCCTCTTAATAGTTAGAGGATTTGTGAGCAGATCATCATTTCATTAAAAGCACACAGCCGGGGAAGCCAGGAGGGTTCAGCAGGAGGGTGTCCAAAACGATAATGAGAAGGTTAGAGGAACAGCGCAGAGAATCAAAACTAATTCAGAAAGGTGCCCTCTGGGATTCGGCGAAATCCAGTGTTGTCATTTTCCATTGAAAATAGGCACTCCAGTCTCAAAACATTATTGGGTTTCAGTCAGGACTACTCAGAATTTTTTTTAAAGTTTTATAGATGAATATGACATGGAGGGAGGTTCTGCAACTGGTGATTTAGATCAGTTTTAACATTCTAATGCTGGTGCTGTGAACAGGTAAGACATACCGGTCACAGAGTGAACAGAAATACAGGTAAACAAATCCTAATCAGAGCCACTTGGACTGGTGGTAGGAAGTGGGTAAACTTCGCTGCTGACAGCTGTAGCTTGTCAAAAGACAATGAATTGGACTGTAAAACTGTGTATGTAAAATGTATGCCTAAACTGTCTAAACTCTCTAACTTGTATGTATATCTGTGTGGACTGAAAAGGCAACAAGGCTGTCTGTAAAATACTGTTTAGTTAGACTGAAGCAGCAAAGCTTTTAGTTCAGGGAAATCTGACTCAGACAAGTTGGCCATCAGGTTGCGCCATCAGTGGCAGAGGGCCAAAGCTTTAAAGTGACTCACAAAGATGCTTGCTATCAGAAGCAGAGTGTTCGGCTCAACATCAGTGAAACATCTGCCTGCTGCTTCTTCTCTCTCTCTTCTTCTCTCTCTCTCCCTCTCTCACCAACTTTTAATCTCTCTTTCCCTATTTCTCTCCCCCCCTATCTCTCTTCTCTCTCTCTCTCTGTTCTCTCTCTGTTCTCTATCTCCCTCTCTTTCTCTCTCCATGAAGCTCCAGAAGAGCGGAGCTGGCCCCTGAGGCTGTGTAGCACGTAACCCAATCAGGTGCTTTAGCTCTGGGGAAGCTTGTTGACCTGACTGGGCTCTGGGCTGGAGCTTGTGGAACTGCAGTGGCTTGGATCCCAAGGACGCATTGGGACGGTTGCGCCCACCCTTGGAAAGCTTTAGCTCTGGAGAGAGAGAGAGAGAGAGAGAGAGAGAGAGAGAGAGAGAAGGAGAGAGAGAAGGAGAGTAGGCCTGTCAGTAAGGTGATGAAATGCTTAAGGCCTTTGCTCTCGTACGTGGGAGGCACTAGGGCCTAGGTGCTGAAATGATGGCTATTAGTTTAGGGAAGCCGACTGAACTTGAAGCAGCTTCTGCTACAGTGCTTAGGCAGGTGTGTGTAGGGGTGGGTAGTGTAGTATCTGAGTGTGTGTGTGAGTGTGTCTGTGTGTGTGTGACTGTGGATGTGTGAGTGTGTCT
Source organism: Sprattus sprattus (assembly GCF_963457725.1). Taxonomy (NCBI): domain Eukaryota; kingdom Metazoa; phylum Chordata; class Actinopteri; order Clupeiformes; family Clupeidae; genus Sprattus; species Sprattus sprattus. Next base: position 51,469,140 of record NC_137921.1, on the reverse strand, counting down.
GTGTGTGTGACTGTGGATGTGTGGGGGGTGAGTCTGTGTGTGTGAGGGGGGGGGGGGGGTGGGCAGGGCTTTGCTGTGGTATACGATGCCTTTGGGTCTGTGGACATAGCTGGCTGCTCTCTTCAGGCCATGTGTGTGTGTGTGTGTGTGTGTGTGTGTGTGTGTGTGTGTGTGTGTGTGTGTGTGTGTGTGTGTGTGTGTGTGTGTGTGTGTGTGTGTGCATGTGTGTGTCTGAATGATGGGGAGGAGGGGGGACTGTGGAGTGGGGATTTGCCTATCAGCTGTGTGTGTTTGTGTGTGTGTGTGTGTGTGTGTGTGTGTGTGTTTGTGTGTGTGTGTGTGTGTGTGTGTGTGTGTGTGTGTGTGTGTGTGTGTGTGTGTGTGTGTGTGTGTGTGTGTGTGCATCAGCTCCAGTCTACACACAGGGATCAGAGTGAGGGCGTGGGGTTCAGGGATGAGAAAACAGAAGAAGAAGAAGGAGAAGAACAGGAAGAGGAGGAGGACATGGTTCCACTCAGATGGCCTGTGAATGAGAGGAAAGGTGAGCAGGAGAGCAGAGGAAACGTTTGGCCTGCTTGTCTAACTGTACAGCTCTCCTCAGGCCATGTGTGTGTGTGTGTGTGTGTGTGTGTGTGTGTGTGTGTGTGTGTGTGTGTGTGTGTGTTTGTGTGTTTGTGTGTGTGTGGGTGTGTTTGGCCTGCCTGTCTACTGTACAGTCTGCACAGAAAAGCTCTCCTCAGGCCATGTGTGTGTGTGTGTGTGTATATGTGTGTGTATGTGTGTGTATGTGTGTGTGTGTGTGAGTGTATATGTGTTTGTGTGCGTGTGTGTTTGTGTGTATGTGTATATGTGTGTGTGTGTGTGTGTGTGTGTGTGTGTGTGTGTGTGTGTGTGTGTGTGTGTGTGTGTATCTGTTTGTCTGGCCGGCCTGTCTACTGTACAGTCTGCGTGGAAAAGTGCAAGGACAGCCTCAGCTGGGTGGTTGGGGGGCAGGACGGAGCAGAGGGTGGGAGCTGGCAAAAAAACAGACGAGTGTAGAGGATTAGTGGCCAAGTCCCAAAGTCAGAATGCTGAGGGTGGGTAGAGAGGGAAAAATGGGCTGAGAGGGTGTGAGAGAGAGAGAGAGAGAGGGAGAGAGAGAGAGAGGGGGGGAGAGAGGGGGAGAGAGGGAGAGAGAGAAAGAGAGAGAGGGAGGGGAAGAGAGAGAGGGAGAGATCAAAGGAGTATAGATGATGAAAAGGGTGGGTGGAAAGTCAGGAAATGAGATCGCTGAAAGTGAAACAGAGAAACAGACGCTGACACTCAGGAAAAGAGAGTATTTGCAGTGGGCCGCAGGCCTCTGGCAGCCATGACAGATAGAGCGCAAGCTTAACACACACGCACACACACTCACACACGTGTGCACAGACGCAGTCATAATGTATACCACCAGGGTTCAGGCACTTCATGTCTCTACCCACCCATTTACTAGCCCTCTGCTACGGCTCTCTTGTGAAAGACCTGTGGGTCTCCACTCAGGCCTTAAGCCTCCATTCACCCAGGCTCCCTCATTACTCAGCATTGTAAATGTGTCAGGTGCACTAATGTAATACACTCAGGTGCAAGGTGCTGGGATGCCAAAGCTTCCACTCCCATGGTTGGAGCAGGTCATTCCAAGGGTAGCCCCTCACCCCCCCACCCCTCACCCCCCCCCCCCCCCCCCTCCCGCCACCCCCCACCCCCCACCCCCCACCACAGATGGGCTGCCCGCGGGTCACTGAACACGGGCTCTGCCCTCGTAAGAAGGCTAGGATGAAGTCATCGCAGCTATGACTGGTTGGCACAGGCGTGTGGAAGTGAGGCCGTTAATCAAATCATAATAAATAGTAATTGTCAACGGGGACTCCCACGGTGTTAACCACAGTTCTTTTTTTCTTTCTTTCTTTCTTTTTTTGCTTTTTTTCTTTCTTTCCGATGCTGGTTGGGACATTCTGGACGTGGGTGAGGATTAAATAATGTCAGCCAAGAGCTGTTGAAAGTCTTAATACAATAAAAATGACAGCTTCACATAACAGCTGATATTGGAACAGATATGGCTCCCTAAAACGCCCTGATCTGGTACTGAAAAATGGCACACAAACAGAGAAATCCTGTCACACTCTACCTATAAGTGTATTTCTGCAGTTTACATGTGTCTGTCTGCATAGGATGTGTGTAATGTACATGAGAGAGCCCCCAATGACCGGTGCCAGCTTCCTTGTACAGCATGCGTCAACATACTTGGCCAACAAAAGCTGATTCAGATCACGTCAGTGCAAAATCCCCTGTTCGGCCACACTCTGACCCTCTCAACCTTCTCAGCTCTTTCCCTCCCATTCTTCCCCTCCCAAGCAAACATTACCACATACACTGAGTGAAGAGTCCATTGAGAGGGCTTTGCGAGTGGGCTTCACAGTAAGAACAAAAGTGTTTCATTTTTCTAAAGGGCTACTGACCTCAGACCAGGGGAATGCGTTGCAACCCTTGCTCCATGACCCCCACCCCCCCCCACCCCCCTTCCGGGCAATGTCTGAAACCTCACACTGTAAAATGCACTTGACAACAGGCACCTCCAGTAAGTATGGGCTCACCCCATTGGTGTCACTTCCCAAAAAGCTTCAGCTGTCTGGTGCCTCAAGCCCCCCCTCTGGTAGGGCAGACATAGAGGCCCTCCGGTCCAGGGTGGGAGGCCCCAACCTCCACGCTACCCTCCTCTGGGGATACACTCAGACGTCACACAATGGGAAACCATGAGGGGCCCGGCCTCCATTTCGCTAACAGCAGACACAGCAACTAAGCAAAGCTGGTCTTAAAGGCACCCAGTGCAACATTAGAATGGAAATATTCTGGATAAGACAATCTTTATGATATTGACATTTACCTCACCATAATAGCACATTTGCATCATTATTTGATACTTTGGGCGTTACAAAAGAGCGCTAAAACTAGCCGCATGAGCGTGCCACCAATAAATAAAGCAGGATTCCAGTCAATGGAAAAATGGCCTCTCCCCACCGGTGATTGTTGTTGTTTACGATTTTCTATCAGTTCTCACCACACAACGACGTCTCATCTTTGCTCCTTGAATGTCGATATGTAATGGTATGGAGTTATTGAAACTTACTACGTGTAAAAAAGACTAGAAATTGAATGTTTATTTTTCGAGTCTTAAGCCTATAAAGTTGCACTGGGTGCCTTTAATGGTTAATAGTTAAATCGGATATTCTCATTTAGTTTTTAAATGACAAAAATAAGGTACCTGTAATTCCTCACAACTGCTTGTGAAAGATTGATTGCTGAAGCAAAACATCTAACATGCAAATGAATAGAAGAAAAGCTTTTTACACATACAATACTCATGACTGTAAACTGTACATTTTTTGGTAAGAAAATCTGTGTAATTCCTGAAAGGGAAACGGAGAGGTGGCATGAAAAAATTAACTTGTCTGTGCCGGGGTCCCCTTATCCCTGCTATGGACTGACAGTCTGTGGAAATCAACACCATGTCTGGGACTTTTGACAAACATGCATTTTCCGCTTTGATAGCCAAGGCAGTGGGAACTTCCTGCTGCAGCTGAGTTCACAGGCTCCAATAATCCCTGCGATTCACAGGGATCTGAACACCAAACACAGAGCGGGGAGTTCAGACAGGAATCCAGGTGTCTGATACATAAACGATGAACAGCATTGCATAGGAACTGTAAATTAACTAAACAGCGATGGGGACTGATTGTTGCACGGTGGTTACAGTAATTCTCAGAGTACAGTGGGGAGAAAAGATTAGGTGAAATGTTCCCATGGAGTAAGCATTATATAAACTATGCCAACTGACGAGAGCGGTCCCTGTGGATGAGGCTGACTACATCTGTGCAGCAAGCCATTGCTTCCTATGGGGTCTGTTTGCGATACCAGGCTCCGTCATCGACTCCGAGTCGTGTCAACATTTTCCCTCAACTTTTACCTCAGATGTTGAAATTATCCCAGTCTTTTTTTTTCCCACAGCATTTGTTTTCTTTCTGGTCCTGCCTTGCATCAGCTGCTGGGAGGTCTGGAAAACCGCTGTTGTTTGCAAGGTTTTTGAGGGTGTCAGGAATGGATGTTAGAGGGGTGGGGGTGGTGGTGGGGGGGTCGGGGGCACATAGGACCCCCCATCACAGGTTTACAGCACATAATTGAAGCCCTCCGCATGAAACATTGATCACAGTGTCTAAAGAGTTTCATTTCCTGGTCTGATCTTTTTAACTTGGGACTCCCACTCCCATCTGCTCCCTGCCTCTGTCACAGGGCCTCTGGGCTCGTTTGCAGGCCTGCGTAGGAAGAGATGGAGGATGCACAGCTGTGGCTAATTAGGAGGAGCCACCACATCAAGTCCCTTTAAAGCCTTTAAGGGTGCACTGGACACAGATTTAAAAGAGACAGACCGCCCCCCCCCCCCCCCCCCCTCCCCTACCCCTTTCCCTGCTCCAATGCAGCCGTCCCTGGCTCTCCTTCCTCTGTGACACACACACACAGACACACACACACACACACACACACAGACACACACACACTCACACACACACACACTCACACACACACAGACACACACACACACACATACACACACACACACACACATGCACACACAGTCATTACGGAGCTTAAGAGCTCGAAGGGACTGGGTCCAAAGTCGGCCACGCTTCATTACTAAAGATCTCAAAACACCAGTGAGACAGAGCGAAGTCCAACTGACCAACTAAACAGGTTAGAGGCCACAGAGTGTACCGTAACAAAACATTGGCTGGACCACTGGTCAGGGTCTCATCATGGCACTGAGCACGGATTATTTAACATTGAAGCCAGGCGCAAAACAAGGTTAATTCGGTACATACAGCAGACATCCAATCTTTAGATTAGTCCACAGCCTCATTCTCACAGCATGCTTGATTAGGGACTGATTAGAGTTCACAAAGTCACTGCAGATTTTCCATCATTGTGTTCCTTGGCGCCCCCAATGAACACCCCCTGAACCTCCCAAGCGGCATAAAAAACAGTCGTATTTCAGCTAAATGAAGATTTACACATGCAAGTTACGGGGTTGAGCGCTCCGCAGCGCATAATTCTCCCTGACAGATCCTTCCCCCACGGAGCCACGCCAGACGGGACGTGAGCGAGTGCAGCTCACTCCGTGTGTACGAGATGAGTTCAGTCTCACGTCACGTCACATCACACTCCGATTCCCAGGTCAAAGGTCAGAGTCGTCTGTTTTGGTAAGCCTCTATCCCAGCCCAGCCACACTGAGGAAGGGGTTGAGCCGTCCGGGCTCATAGTCTCTCTCCTTCTTAGCTCCTCAGAGGCGTCCAGGCTCAGAGTAAATGTTTATCACTCTGACTTTTTGCACCATTCAAACCTCCCAAGCTACCTCCAGCCTCCTCAGGGTGAAAAGATGAGGGATCGTGTGGAATACAAATGTGTGAAATGGAGGGGCGCTAATGGATTTCTAACACCTTGAAAAAAGCTCAGTTTGGTTCAGGTGAGACACGAAATTCGACCGCTTAATTAATAGCAAATCGAAGCAACCGCAATCTCCTCTGGTATTGAATTGTATCCTCATTTTAAAGCCTCGCTTGTATCCCACACCTAATAATTTAGATATCCGAGAGAGCTGTGAACCTTAGTGGACTCTTTGCACAAATCCTATAGAAACGAAAGCCATTATAAACCCTGTAGGATTTTCAGTGACACAGAGCGCTCCATGCAAGGGTTGCTGACTCAGCTCTCTGGACAACCCCCCCCCCCCCACCCCTCGAGCGGCAGGCTCTTATGATGGATCTGGAAGTTCAGTCAGCTGATGGTGAGCACCGTTAAAATGATTAACAAGCACTCTCCTGGCGATCCCTCCTGGCTCGTAGAGCAGACAGTGGGGTGGCCGTAACTCACAACCCTGTGACATTACAGCCACACAGAGAAACCCAGGGGCCTCTCTGCCTCTCGTACATTATGGCAGTGGGAGCGAGCGGACCAGGAACCATTTCCCCCTGCAGGCCGAGGCCAGTGAAGAGCTATCAGGCACTGAGCCCAGCATGTGTGTGTGCCTGTGTGTCAGAGTTGGTTACTTTGAGGACTTGGGTCACTGTGGACATAAAAGGTGCAAGTGGAGTATTCTTTAAAAAAGGTGTTAAAATGTCTGGTCTCTATCAGGTAGGATAGATAGGAATAAAACGTAACAGATCTTTCTCTCTAGGTACTCATACATATGGGTGTGTGCAAAGGACACATAAGCATATTCTTATCCATCATGAATGTGTGTGTGTGTGTCTCTGTGTGTGTGTGTGTGTGTGTCTGTGTGTGTTTGTGTGTGTGTATGTGTATGTGTGTGAGTCTGTGTGTGTGTATTTTTGTGTGTGTGTGTGTGTGTCTGTGCGTGTGTCTGTGTGTCTGTGTGTCTCTGTGTGTGTGCACATGCTTGCAGTGGCTACTCCTCTTTCCCTCCCTCACAGACCCCCTGCAAGTCCAGGTGATGAGAGAAAGCTGCGGGGGGTGTGATGGTCGGAGGTGTGTGTTGGGAAGGGGGGGGGGGGGGGGGGGGTCAGCTGTGAAACTCCCTCATGCGACCTGACACCATCAGCACCCCTCCCTGAGTGATGAAGTGTGCCATGACCTGGACATCAAACATAATACTAAAACCATTCCAGGAGGTGCACTTGGCTTTATGATCTCTCCATTCTCTCTCCATTCCTCTCCAAGCTACCCCCCCCCCCCCCCACACACACACACACACACACGCACACACACACACACACACACACACACACACACTAACACACACTGCTTCTCCAACAAACCCCCATCTCTCTTCGGTTACATCATCCATTTGGACCTGATTTGCCAATTATGTCACCTTTTGTGAAAACCTTGGAAAAACAAAGCACTATGCTGCGCCCCCCCCAGGCCTGAGCTCCAACTCCCTCTCATCTGGGGGATCAGCAGGCCAAGAGTCTCCCCCACCCTCACCCCAACCTCAACCACAAGAATGCTGATACGCTTTAAATCACCTCCAAGGGCAGGTTTCGCAACCAGCAACCAGCAACCAGCAACCAGAGAGGACTGAAGTGCTGGAACGAAAAGAGTGTCTCGTCCAGCTCTGTTTCTGGCCTTCCCTGAGTTTTATTACCTGTTAAACAGCCTCTTTTGTTGAGGCGATAAAGTCCAGTTAATTAATGGTGTGAGATATTACTTCCTTGTTGAGTTCGAGTCTGTAAGTCTTGAGGTTTGAAACCCTTTGAGAAGTGATTTAGCGCTGGACCGAAAACCTCAGTAACCTTTCATTGACATACTGGGGTAAATCAGAGACTCCCAAGGAACCATGCGCAAAGAAATATGAAACATAAACACAGGCTTCTTCCTTAATCTCACAATGTAATGTTGTTTAAGATGGCATTATAACCTTCAAACCTCACTGCAAATACAAATAGAGGTTTTAAAACCATGGTGTCCAGTGCTTTTCTTAAAAAAGGAACTGTAATGAATTGAAATCATACCCTCCCCCATTTCAGCATAAACGGTTTCAACTCAGGGGGAACATCTGGTGGCATACGGGCTCAGTATCAGAATCTCCATTCAAAACCTTCATTTTGGATGGGAATTTTTTTTCTGTGGGAAAGTCCAAAGAGGAGACTCATCTCAGCCCACTTAAACACACGTGCACCACACTGAACACAAAAGCACATTGAGCATGACGCCAAATTTGGCACATACCTGACAAGATTCAATCGTCGGCTTATAAAAACGGCTGTCTCCCCGCCATCACCTACTCCCTGATGACTGCCCATTCCGAGCACAAGACTTCCATTTGCCATTGCCTTGAGTCAGCAGGTTCTACCATAACAAGCGACTCATCTAATCAGGCACCCCATCCACATCCACACAGGCGGCTCATTGTTCTCTTCCAAACAATTTGAGGTTAATCAGTTGGGGGTTCGACTGTAAGCAGGGCTCATAAATGCAGCAGGGGCCTCTCCTCCTCCCTCCCCTGGCCTTCATTCATTTACTGTCCCCCTTCTATTCCTCATCTCATAAATGGATTAAATCATTATCCCAAGGGGGGGGGGGGGGGGGATTTGGGTGAAACCACAAAATGGTAGCCAGTCGTACCCCCTGCTGTGGCCATCTCAGACACTTCCAGGAAACTGGGGCTGTAAATCCAGTTGAAGAGTGTCTGTTGAATGAAACAGTGGGGAGGGAGAGTGTATGATCCTCTCCACTTCCCTCTATGGAGCAGGCGGGTGCATTGGCCTTGTTCTGGTTGTGGTGATGGAGGAGTTTGTCAACCTGGCAGTTACGGGGAATGTCTTTCCTAGGGATCCTTTAGGGGTGGGGGTATTGTATAAAACAGGAGTTGAGGGGAAGAATTTAGGAAACACACAAACCAGAAAACACCAGTTTATCTTGGCCGAAGGGCAGACTACAGAGTAAGGTACTTCTACCTCTGAATAACAGCAATTAAGTCCAACTAAGTTAAAACTATAAATAGTACATACAAACTGAAGCAACTCAATCAAAAAGTCTTTTCTTTTATTATAGTCTTTGAATTACCTCAAAATCATGGAATGTATTCCTAACAAAGTTTGGCAATTAGTTTAATCGACTTTATTTCAATTACAAAAGCTAAAAAAGACCATCCTTTGATCATACCCATGCTTTCTCTCACATCTTTCCAATTAGCCATTTGTGTAAACATGGCATGAGGTGGTCAAGCCAGTCCAGCTTTAGTCTGGTTGCAATCAATCATATCTCTTCACAAATATTTGCAGAGGGATCACATGTCTGTTTTGATGCTCTCACTTGTTAAAGCTGCGTCCCCTGCCAGACATGCCACTCCAGGGGTGTCTCACTTTCCTCCATCAGGGTTGGTTTGTTTTTGGAGTATGAAGGAGCACTAGGATTTCACACAAATAGTACAGTGCATGGCATTCAGGCCGTACCCCAGACAGTAATGTATATTAGGTCGCTTGTTGTGTGTGTGTGTGTGTGTGTGTGTGTGTGTGTGTGTGTGTGTGTGTGTGTGTGTGTGTCTGTCTGTGCCTCTGTGTGTGTGTGTGTGTGTGTGTGTGTGTGTGTGTGTGTGTGTGTGTGTGTGTGTGTGTGTGTGTGTGTGTGTGTGTCACTTGGGATGACCAGTGTAACTTAAACTTCATGTGAAGTCATGGCGACCTCAGACAGATACAGAGGAGCATGCTAGACACAACATACACTGCATACGTTTATTTAGGGTTTCGTGTCTTCTGGTGGTTGGCTAAATATTTCTTCAAAACAAACACACATCTCCCAAACAATCACAAAGGGGAGATGTCTGACGTTTTCTTACGCATGCCAGGGTCAGAGAGATCATGCCATTCACACACACACACACACACACACACACACACACACACACACACACACACACACACACACACACACACACACACACACACACACACACACACACACACACACACACAAACACACACACACACACATGCACACGCACGCACATGAACATCCACGCAAATCTATATACTGAAGTATACAAGTTACACATATGTGTATGTGCATGCATATGTGGACACTAAAACACACAAATGGATATGCTTGTAAAGCTTGTTTAAATTACAAACATACTTACTTGCTTACTTACATACATACATGTTTTTGTGTTTTTGGCCAGCGTTGCACAACGATATATTAACCACTCCCTACACAGGCACACTAACCATCTGTCAGCATGAAACTCTCCTCTCCTCTCCTCTCCTCTCCTCTCCTCTCCTCTCCTCTCCTCTCCTCTCCTCTCCTCTCCTCTCCTCGCCTCTCCCTGACATTTGAAAATGTAAGCCGTAGCGTCATCGGCCAAAATGAAAAGTTTCATCACCCCCAGAATCCCCCTTGATGGCCTCTTAATTGAAGCCTCTCATCCCTCTTCACCCCCCACCCCGTTCCAAGACCTTTGTTCCACTTTCCCTGAGCCTGGAGGACAGTGAGTATCTTGCTCCAATAAAGAGATGAACCCCCCCCAGACACACACACACACACACACCCTCCACGGGCACAAAGCTGCCCTTTATGTGTTTAATCAGAGCGGCAATGGGCAGGCAACTGCTGCACCACAAGCCACACATTATTTAGCCATTAGCCAAGGACCTTTGCCCCCGCAGCCATTCTGACAGGGCACTGGAGGAATGTATAGGATGAGAGGCTGGAGTGATAGCGAGGAGAATGGACAAGATGGAGGATGTGCAAGCACATGGGTGTGTGTGTGTGTGTGTGTGTGTGTGTGTGTGTGTGTGTGTGTGCGCGTGTGTGTGTGTGTGTGTGTGTGTGTGTGTGTGTGTGTGTGTGTGTGTGTGTTGGGAGTGACAGAGATAGCTCACTTGGCTGACAGAGACAGAGGAATCTTTGTGCTGGTCAACATTCACATTCACATTCACTCACACATACGCTTTGCTAACCCCCCACACACACTCACACACACACACATGCACACAAACCCCCTAGCAATTAAAACTCGATTTGCAGGAATCCCTCCTCTGACCCCTGTCCCCAAAATGAGTTACAGGCAGAGCTGAATTAGTGACATCCTGCCAAACACTTCACCCGGCGCTAAACAAAGCCTTGATCTAACCCTGTAACACAACTCTGGACTAAACCTGAGGCCAATGTCCTTTTTTCATCTTAAAAAAAAACCTCAGTTACCGACAACCACTATGGCCACATGTCGCTGCAGGGCCAATACGGAACACGAAGCACAACAAGTATGACAACATAAAACAGGTAGGACATACTGTACTGAGAATCAGTCAGGCACAAGACAAAGACAAGTTCATGTATATCAAACTTAAGGTCCTTGTTCATTTAGAATATACTTCCAAGGGAAATAGTAATTTCACTGGCACTGAATTGTAATACTGATCCATTTTTATTTGGCAAACATGAACAATAGCGTAATTATCCTATTATATCACCATCAACCATGTTCGTATTAATCCACTATCATCAATCATGATCGTATTAATACACAATCAATCATTGTGTCAATCATGTGTGCATTGTCTATTCAGACACACCAGCCTGTGGCAGCTCCCACATTCTCACATCAGCTTGTTGACATTAAGTGGATTCCCAGACCCAAAGACTCTCCTGTCTTTTCCACTTAGAGCCTCTGTGGTGACCCCCATCTCATGTCAGGGTGAAAGGTCACGACCTGGTCACCACAGTGGCGTACAGAGTTGCAACCACAGACCTTTTTTTTTCCTGTTTGCAGGGCACAGTCTGCGGGGAAGAGCTCAAATAAACAGTGTCTGCTGTCCGCTAGTTCGGCCGATGGGAGAATCGCTCACGCGGCTCTCAATCAACGCTTTTTTGTTTGTTCAGACGCGAGCTGCAAAAACACTCCACATGAAATACGGACATTGCTTAAAGCTGACGTCCATTTTGAAAATGTGTCAGCAGTTCTCCTGAGGAGTTGTTAAAGGGTCACAGTGCACTGGGCAGACACACACGCACATAGAGACTCAGTGCTTGCTTTCTAGGTTAAACACTTGCGTGGTGTTCCGGCGTATGCTTGTCACTGTCGACCTAATTGGCTCTGCGGCAGCGGTGCTGTTACAGCCGGCTAAAACAGCAGCCCCCCTCTCAGGGAGAGGATGTTCCCCGCGGGTGGATGGGGGAGGACCAGAGAGAATATAGGCCATAACCCACGGTGTGAACCCTCTCATCCATTTTTACAACTCTTTCCACCAGCCCTGTCATCCTCAGCCTCTTCCTCTCTCATGGCTCTAAAAGCTCCCCCCCCCCCCCCTACCCAACACACACACTCTCCCCCATAGCCCCCTTTAAGCCTCAAGCTGTGATCAGTCAGCAGCCCTTCCTGTTGCCAGGCGACCCAGCGGAAGAGGCGCTCATCATCGCTGCCATCTCTTTGGACAGCTGGGCGGCCTGTTCCGTTCGTCTGCCCACAGGTCAGTCTTCACTTTCCATAAAAAAAAAAAACATGACCACAATCACTGGCCCTCCACACACACACACACACACACACACACACAAACACACACACACACACAAACACACACACACACACTCACACACACATACACACACATACACACACATACACACACAAACACACACACACACACACACACACAAACACACAAACACACACAAACACACACACACACAAACACACACAGACCCATACGACACACTGCACTGCAACTGCTGGACTTTGTGCAACCCCGCAAAGTCAATAAACTGACAGCAGCGAGGGGAACAGATGTCCACGTAATGGAGACTGATACAGATACTGATCATTATGTCAGTCCACTTTATGTGACTCCCCCATTGATTTAACCCATCAGCATGCACTCACAGCATAATCCCACTGACCTAAACACACACACAAACACACACACACACACCACACACACACACACACACACACACACACACACACACACACACACACACACACACACACACACACACACAAACACATTATAAACTCATCCAGTCCAAAAATGTTTCTCAGCAGAGTAGCACAAGACAGTTTATATTGATGAAGTATTTACATTGTTATTTACATTGCCGTTCTTGGGAATACTGCATTGTCAGGAAATTTAACTGCGTTCCACCATAAACACCTATGGGGCACGTGTTTCCTTGTTTTGTCTGAAATCTGTTAATGTTAACGTTGACCCCAATTTTCCTTCCTGTGCCCGAGGGACAGTGGTAATTACGCTTCGGTCGGAGGTGAAAATGTATGCATCCCCTCATCTGCCCAGCGTCAGGCCAGCACTCTGTTAGTTCCTTTGTCCCCCTCCCTCACAGATGCCCCCCCCTCCTCCCACCCCTTCCTCCCTGAGCTGCTCCCTCTTTCTCGATAAAAAACAAAAAACACAGAGGAATCGTCACGGCCCAGCTGCCAATGCGGTCCAATTAGTATGTCATCTGAGCCTGGGCTTATTTGCTTAGTACAGTATGGATAAACAGTCCACATCATTACTGTCTGAAGAGACGAAAGATAAACTTTTCCCGTACCTACAGTATACTGGTCTTTCTGACATATTTAAAGCCCTGTGTAACACTTAGCGTGTGTGTGTGTGTGTGAGTTCCTTGTTGAGTGTGTACGAGAGTTAGTGTGTGTGTGTGTGTGTGTATGTGTGTGTGTGTGTGTGTGTGTGTGTGTGTGTATGAGGTAGAGAGCAGTCTTCATGGATACACTCCTAATCCTTCACAGGTGCCTTCCTTACACTACCTCTATCCCTCCAAAGTGTTCCCATATGGGCACACACACTGCAGTCCCTGCCCTCGGCCTATTACACAATCCCAGCCAGACTTTAAACACATTAGATAGGCTCCAGGCTCAAGGCCTGTTCTATCTGTGTGGCTATCGTGCACTGGCACAACTAGTCATGTCTGTGCGGGTTCATGGAGTAAGGAAACTCCTATAGTGCAAGACATACGCATTCTATACTGTACCAATTTCACCAATCATACCCCTACCCAATTTAAGCCAGATGCGTATGTACAGTTCTAGAAGAGCAGTAATAACCTCATGGAGGTTGCATGACTTTATTGCAGAATAATGTGGTAATACTGATAATAAACAAACTATTAGCAAGCAATCAACATATATTCAACAACCTATGAAATACGTTATTATATTTATATAATATATATACTATATTCGAATGATGTAAGTCTGAACCACATGTCAACTGAACCCAATCACAACCTGGCCAACAACAAATGTAAGTGGTGATTATTGTGTAAACCTTTTCACATCTCTGCTGTCCGCTAGTTCGGCTCTCAATTAATTTTGCTATTTTGTTTGTTCAGACACGAGCTGCAAAATCACTCCACATGAAATACGGACATTGTTTAAAGCTGACGTCCATTTTGAAAATGTGTCAGCAGTTCGCCTGAAGAGTTGTTAAAGGGTCACAATGCACTGGGCAGACACACACGCACATAGAGACTCAGTGCTTGCTTTCTAGGTTAAACACGTGGTGTTCCGGCGTAAGCTTGTCACTGTCAACTTCATTGTCATGTCTGCCCGGGTTCATGGAGTTAGGAGACTCCATGACTCCTTATCACAGAGAGTTCTATAAATGTTTTAAAGGACAGAGAACATTTGTACAGATGTGATGATATGTAAACCTTCTCGTTTGTGGAACATTGTTTGTTTGTTTGTATGTTTCTAATGTGAAGTGTTTATTTATAAAAAGGAGAATGGTTGCCTGTATTGCTCCAGTGAGCAGTTCTACCCCTAGTGTTAGCCTCTAAATTAGCGGCACAGGCTAACTGAACACAGGACACTGAAGATTTAAAAGGCCACATGAGATCCCCTCTCCTCTTTTATGACAACTGACTTGGAAACAGAACATGTTATGGGCTCAAATCGTGCACAGGCTCATGTCATGTCCTATACATCATGGTATGTGCACTCATGCATTGCTATCAGAAAAGAATAAAATCATTTCCTTCTGGAACGTCTTTTTAAAATATGTAAATCATCATGGGTTGCATATGACTTGGACAGCTGGATGTATTCAGAAGCACCATTACTGAGAGCCTTTTTTTCCTCTTCAGGAAGTTTTAAACAGTGCCTGAGGTTTTGGTTTTTAGTTAAGGCCTATGTCTTTGTCAATAGCTTTTTTGCACTTCCAGACATAAATGCGGGGCAATGCTGTCTGTTTTTGGGTTGAATGTTGTTCAGGGCACGCCAGCTCCAACGAGTGTCATTGAGACGTTTGTTTTCCCCAGGCTTTGGCAGTTAACTCTGGGATGACCCTCCTGCTTACATGCCTGCTTGTTTTGATCAGTGCTAGCGCTGACTGGATTGGGCAGGATGTCTTTTGACTTGCTGGGTCCTGTTGATGACTGGGCTGAACAGCTGAGGAGTTTTTGTTTCCCCTGGTGGGATGATGCGCTGTAGAAACAGCGGCTGGTTAAACGAGTGATTTAGGCAGCAGGGAAACATTCAGTTAGGCGGGGCATCACTAACTTCATGTAAGCACCTCCAGTAATGATGCCGTCTTGCAAAAGTCCTTGGTTTAAGGAAGATATCTATTTGAATCTGGAGGTTCGTGTTGCTAATTACAGCCAGGCTGTATGA
This sequence comes from Sprattus sprattus, assembly GCF_963457725.1. Taxonomy (NCBI): domain Eukaryota; kingdom Metazoa; phylum Chordata; class Actinopteri; order Clupeiformes; family Clupeidae; genus Sprattus; species Sprattus sprattus. The sequence continues at coordinate 51,453,989 of NC_137921.1, read as the reverse complement.
CAGTGAAATGACAGGTCAGGCGGCATCAATCCCTGTTTTTCTCTTTCGTTACGCCAGTCAAACAAAAACACCAGCGCAGACATGGTTTCATTGAGGAAATAGCCTGTGTAAATACAACGTCTCCTTTAGGCGATTTAATTGGATGTTTCGCATGGCGTCTTGCGCAAAGGCACTTCACAACTGTCGAGAATGATGGATTTGCTTGGACTAACACAATGATTTTGCGTCGCTCGCCGCTGTCCAGAATGAATGTTTGCAGGGCAGCCCATTGTGAAACTGAACCCATTTGGTGGGGGAGAAGAAAAACGAGCATAATCACATAAGACCAGAAAAATAAACTGAATGGAAGCCTCATTGGCATGGCTGGTCCACGAGGCCTTGCTCAAGTTTACAAGGCCCAAAATGTATATCGAATCAGCCATGAATGCCAGCGAAAAATAAAACAAGGGATTGTGGACAAACTACAGAGCATCAGCATCCTGTGCTGAACCTCAGCCTGAACTATGCAGCATCCAGGCTCTGCTAAAGCCATTTCTACTGTATCTTGGTATATTTACGTCCATGAATGTGTATGTAGGGACTGTAGGGAGTGCAGAGATAGCGAGGGAGCAAAGGAGAGAAAGAAATACGCTAAACAAGGGGAAAGGAGAGAGATTGAGGAGAGAGAGATGGAAAAAGAGAGAGAGACCAAAACATAGAGGGAGGAATGGAGAAGGGGGAGTTAGATGTAGGGGGGCATATGTGAAGGTATGGAGAGAGGAGAAGAGAGGATTGAACAAAGATTGAAAGAAAGGAGCCTGGAAAGACAGAGAGGGAGAATGGGAGAAATAGGAGAGAGAAAATGAGACATGGAGAGAGGGAGAAGAGGGAGTGATGGAAAGCAAGAGAGTTATGGTGCCTGTGTACTCGTGGCATGTTTGTGTAGACCCGTCCAGTCCAGTGCCCCTGGCCTCTGAGGGGGAGATGGGAGCAGAAGCAGGAGCAGGAGCAGGAGCTTTACGGCCTGGGGAGGCTTGGGGCTCGTTAAAGAGGAGCGCTCACACACACATCCTCAGGGGGGACATACACCGCTCAGACAGCTGCTCTCCTCCTCCATATACCTCTACCCCCTTCACCACTTCTTTCTCTCCTTCATACCACCTCTTCCTCCTTACTCTCGATCTATATCTCTTTCACTCTTTCTCTCTATCCCACCCTCACTCTTGCTCTCTCTCCCTCTCTCTTTCTGTGTCCCACCCTCTCTCTCTCTCTCTCTCTCTCTTGCACTCTCTCTTACCCTCAGTCTTGCTTCAGGGTTGGCACGGCTCAAAGCTTCGGGCGTTCTGCTCTAGATTGACTGTGAGAGTGAGTCGGGACCTGTGCCAGCCCTTGTAAGTGAGGTGGGATGAGCTGGCATGGCTCCAATGCCCAGATGGCACTCCCAAGCAGGAAGTACAGGTAGCATTCATTCAGTCCATTAAACAGAATTTAAACCTTGTTGCTGAAGGCAGAGTTTTGTGAAGCTGGCAATGGTGGTGCCATCAACCAGGAACAACTTGGATTCTTTTACATACCGGTACCATGGTGCACCTGGTATTTCCCATAAACAAATATTATTTAATGTTGTTTTTAGACGTACAGGATATTCTATGAACATTTTTGATGATGCTTTTCACAGTGTGTGAGTATCTTGCTGAGTTTGCAGATACGGGTTTTTGTTTCAAATGCAGCATCTGGACCTTTTGCATTCACATTCTTTGTGATCAGTAAAATAAATCCAATAAATCTCATCTCATCCTTGAATGTCCAAAATATTTCTCAATGATTAATGCATGTGAAATGCATATATTTCATTCTCTCTGCAACCCATCTTTGGGGAATGATGAAATGACGCATGAAGTGGCTCTTTCCCGACTCAGCCTCTGGTTTTCCCCTAACCCAGGGGCCAGCTGGTCCAGGAAACCCTCTCCATCCCCCCGTCAGTCGTCCACGAGCACCGAGACAGGCACATTACTGAGGTATCCATTCCGACTGACCACAGCCACCCAAACACAGACCAGTCTACAGTAGCACTCAGACGATCAATACATCCATTACGCCCAGGGGCCGACACATACACACACACACGCACACACACACACACACACACACACACACACACACACACATACACACACACACACCCACACACACACACACACACACACACACATATGCTGGTCATTTAGCAGGGGGAGAGTAATATGGTCAGACATAACACACACACCCCCTCTCTGAATGCTCATTCCAGTGAATAAGAGGCCCAGCAGGCCTCTGTGTTATGAGGAGGAGTGAGTCAGGGAGAAAAGACATGCACAGCTGCGGAAGAGAGAGAGGGAGAGAGAGAAAGAGAAACAGAGAGTGAGACAGGAAGGGGAGGAGACTCTGGGGGCCTTGTCACACAGGTGTCACGGGCCAGAAAAGCCTATCAAATCGCTACACTCTTAACGGTCGTGACTAATGTATTACCACATGGCCTTACATGCAATCCCACTCCCCAGAAGGTGAGATCCCAGGCAGTCTATAGTCAGCCAGAGTTTCAGTAAGAGATGGGGTGGGATTTCTGGGAACCCACAACAGAGACGTTCTGACGGAGGTGACTGATCACTGAGGGGAAATGAATGGGGAATCAGGGGGGGGAATCCATAACGCTAAACGTCGGATTTATCATTTGTAACAGGAAGTCCTTCCCTGTGTTATAAACAGTTACTCACATTGTTGGAAATGGCATAACTGACATTTCACCTCACCTCAATATTTTGCATCCATTTTTTCCATCGTTATTGAAATTTCGCACCACGGAATTTGGTGCATTCCAAGTCAACACGCAGAATGAATTGGGTTTAATGTCTGTTTGGCTATCCTAAGTGGAGTTACAGATCTCTCCCCATTAAATTAGAAAGGATCTTGATCTTGTTTGACCAAAATAGCTGCCTGGAGGCGTTGCCAAGATGGCTTTCTTATAAGGACAAGATGGAGAGACTTGCCTATAAGGACAAGATGGAGAGACTTGCCTATAAGGACTTTGCCCACACTCACACCAGCGCTCGACAGTAATGTACCCAGCCTGGATTGAAATATAAGAGCTTGGCCACAGACCCATAAAGGCTATTCTGAGACATCCTTGTGTGTTATCACGGTAGGGCTTTGTCAGGATGGAATCTGACAGCTGAATGCTAACCCTCTGTAGCATTCTCTCCGTCACCCTGTCACAGCAGGAGTGACTGCTGCTCGTTTTAAACCAGACCAAGCTCTCCTAATTAGGCCCTGAGTTGTGTGTGTGTGTGTGTGTGTGTGTGTGTGTGTGTGTGTGTGTGTGTGTGTCTGTGCGTTTGTGTGAGTGTGTATGTCTGTGTGTGTTTGTGTGTGTGTGTGTGTGTGTGTACGTGTGAGTGTGTGTGTGAGTAGATGTGTGTGCGTGTGTGCGTGTGTGTGTGTGTGTGTGTGTGTGTGTGTGTGAGTGTGTATGTGTGCGTGTGTGTGAGTGTGTATGTGTGCGTGTGTGTGTGTGTGTGTGTGTGTATGTGTGTGTGCATATGTGTGTGTGTGTGCATGTGTGTGGAGGGGAAAGGTTATGGTGGGCAGGTTTAACAGGGCTCCCTCATAGCTTTGATGTACAGAAAGCCAGAGGACACTCTATCCTGAGCCTGGACCGCTTCCCAGCACGTCCTCACTGTTCCGCCATGCCCATCTCTGTATTTGTGACCGTTAACACAATCTCTTGTTACCATACACAGCAGTAAACCCAGCAGTTTTCCTCTTTGATGCCACCAGCGAGCGGGGCTAAAAACGTATCTTATAAAGACGCCAAAGAGGGCACTGTGTGTATGAGAGAGTGTGTGAGTATGTGTTCAAGCCAGGTACCAGTTTAAGGCCTGGGAGTGTCAGATGATCTGCACCTGTCCCTTCCTTCACAAGCTGAGGGTCACTGATGCCAGAGATGGAGATGTTCTCTGGTGAACATGAAGACCTCAGCGGCTCATCTGTCAGGCCAGAGACAGAGAGTCTGTGCCAAGCAGACAGAGAGGCTTGGAGATGGATCCACAGCTCAGGCTGGACGAGGGATACATTTTATGTTTTTAAAATCCATACCTGTAGTGTGTGTGTGTGTGTGTGTCTGTGTATGGGGGGGGGGGGGGGGCACGCGTATGAATGTAGCTGTGTGTGTATATCCCTTTCTCTCTTTGTGTGTGTATGTGTGTATACAATGTGTGTGTGCAACCCTCCATGTGTGTGTCACATGTGAGTGCGTTCACAAAAGTCAGTTGGGGGCCCCATGAAATAGATCTGTTTTTCCACCCTTTTCCTCCCTGGCATGTTTGGATGAGGCCTGTCTCAATATGAAATATGATATACCCAGTGTTGGTCTCCTGGCAACAAGCTGGTAAACACAAGCCTCTTGCTCTGTTTGGGCGCTTCCACTCCAGGTCAGGCCCAGATGTGTTCCAAATGGCCAGACGAGCAGCTCAGCTGAGACACCCAGCCAATAGTGACAAATTGGCAAAAAGTGACTTAAGAATGTATCTGTACAAGCCCAAATCCAATTTCAAAATGAAATCCTTGGCTACAGATGAACAAACCAGCCGACTATGTGAAAGCTCAGGAACCTTCATTTTTTTATGTTTTAGGAATACATTCATTTTTAGTCCAGTCCTGCATGGGGTGAATCGATATCCATGTTTCCCTGCTAGCCATTCAAAGTTTGCTGACATCTCCTGGAACATTCTTAAAGGCTGAGTCCTCTTCCCAACCACGTCAAGCTGGGTGTATCATGGACTGAAGATGTCGCTGTGGTAGACCCCCCCCCCCCCCCTCTGTGGAGGACCAGCTTGAGTGTCTAAGGTCTGAAGCTCCAGATCAGATTCATGCATTCCTCTGGAGTGGAGTAAGCTGGTTGGGCAAGCTGCAGTAGTGCTATTAAGTGAATCATCCACACCCTGGGAAGAGAGCGAGACGAACGTGAGATGCAGTGATTGCAAGTGTTGGTGCGTATGTGTTTGTGGGTGTGTGTGTGGGTGTGGGTGTATGTTGGTGCCTATGTGTGTGCCTGTGCGTTAATGACTGTGTGTGTCAATAAGTGTGTGTGTCAATGAGTGTGTGTGTCTGTGTGTGTGTGTGTGTGTGTGTCAATGTTGTGAAATGCTTGGAAGAGTGGAGTCACTAGGTCAGAACCCGCTTTTGCAGATCATCAGATGAAGACTCCGGATTCCTGAAGACATAACAACGCTGGACATTCCCGACTGACCCAACATACTGCAACCATGACAACGCTGGGCATTTCTGACTGACCCAACATACAGCAACCATGAGCAGCTATCTGGATGTGGGGTCCAGTGTTGCAGAAGGGCTGTCAGCACTGATACACTCCGTAGTAAGAGTGTAGAATGACCACAGGATTGTATGTCTCATGTGAAAGAAGTGGTGTAAACCTGACCCATGTCCTATTCATTTCAGTTGAAATACACTATCTTTATTGTTCATTACTATTTTACATTACAAAGTGTTATTACTGTATGAAAGTCGCCAAATGTCTTTGTCATTTGCTCAGTTTGTGTTCCTAAATGTAAGGGGATTTACAGTAAAATGTCACAATAGGTGAACAGAAAGAGTCCATGCTATGTTTATGCAATTATTGTGACTTTGATATTCATTTGAATTTTTCACTTGCAACGCAGCTCCTACTAATGTCACCTCTCTTTATTGTGTCCTAGATAGTGCACAAGTAACCTAAATCTGCCATGTAGTAGGCTACCTAAGCTCTCCTGATTGGATGCATTACTTAAGCTCTGGGCTTTTGAGGTCTCTCTGTGCTTTTTGCTGATTTTAGGCCCCAATTTCCTGCATGTGGATCCGCTGACCCCAACACAGTTCAGCTTAAGGGCATTAATAACCAGTTCGCAAAGTTCATCTCTGTCCAACCTCATGCTGGAGTGTGACAGCCTGTTTGTTGATTCATACATACGTAAAAAAAACAAGTTGTGGGCCAGTATGAAGCCCTGTGTTGTTGGTCATCCAGTTTCCCAGAAAGCCCTGCACCTGTGTAGACCTCAGGGTGGGGGGGGCGGGTAGTTGTTTTATCTTGACGAGGTGAGATGCTGATTGCGTGCTGTTTCATTCCTCTTGGGTGCTGTAAGGCTCCCTTGAATGATGGGTGTGGGTTCATAGACTGTGTGTTTGCACGCGCGTGTGTGTGTACATGTGTTAGGCGGTCTCATTAAAAGTCAAGGTTGTTGATGATTGCTGATTGAAAGCTCTTTCAGGGCATGTGGCCCAATGGCAGCCAAGACCTGTGGAGATGTAATTCACAGCTTCCATCTCCCCTCTCCACCCACCTTTCCACAAACATCTAATCTAATCTAATGTAAATTTAATCCCTCATTAGCTCCCTCCACTGTTCTCATCTGAACTATTTAAACATGACTTTTCATCTGCGCACAAAAAACATCTGCAATCACATCTATTCCCCAAAGCTCTGGAGTTCAGATGGATTTTTAAAGAGAGAGAAAGAGAAAGAGCCAAACATCGACAATCACAACAGTCCATCAGTACGGTTCAACTCCGCCTGTGCCAGGCAATCTCTCCTCATCAGAACTTAAAACTACCCACCTCTGTGTTTACCTATCCCAAGCCAAAGGGCTCCAACATCAGACCGCTTACATGCCTGACGGCCTTTCATCCCCAGCTTTGATCTCTCACTGAGCTTCTACTGGGAAGGTAATGTTTACAGATAGTGAAAAGGGGGATTTTTTCCACTCAAACTTTAGGAGAGGATATGTGTTTATGGAGATTTAATATGCTTAAACCTCCAATGCTTCTGTAGCATGTGTCTTCACCTTAAACGTGAACCATATGTAGGTGGAAGAATTCATCAAAAATACAAAACAGGGGTACGAAGGACCCCCCTATTTTTTTGGCAAGTGTCCATGACCCTCAGGGTGAATGCTCAGTGCTGATTTTCTTTATAAAGAGTTTGAAATGAGCTGAAGTATGTGGTGAGAGAGGAAGACAGGGAGGGCAATCCTACCAGGGAAGCGGTGAGCGGTGCCCTGACATGTGTGCGTTTGCCGCAGCCCGGTTTCCGCTCCCCTGGGATCAGGATCTGGCTGTTCTGAAGCCCACGTGTTATTTATTAAATTACCCCATTTCGATTTCATATCGCATTAAAGGGGTCTGTAACACAGCGCTCTGACACTTTTATTTTGGCGTAGGATTTAACGGTGAGGGCTATCGATATGACGGTCAGGTGGCATCTGCTTTCAGTCTGTGGAGAGGGGAGTAATGAAGTCTGCAACACGCTGAGCCTCTCCCACATGTCTTTCAACTGATGCCAAATGCCAGATATAACATCATGTGGAGAGTACTTTAAGTTTTTACTGCCTAACATGTTGCTAACTGATCTGAACATAGCATCAACCAAAGAGGGACGGACAGATAAGTACACCCAGTCCTGTTAAGAAGTTAAGTTCATTCAGAAGTAAAGCTCATATGCAGAGTAATAATATATTTCTGAGATCCCAGAAGTTAAAATAAGACACAGGACAAGCTTGTTTTCAGTGAGGCAGCTGAACACCGCCCCTATACCTCACCGTTTTGCTGTTTCCCCTCTTTTCTCCCCTGAAAAGTCAGTCACAAAATTGCATCCATATGGTCTCTGTAGAGAAAATGCCAAACAACCTTTTCTGTGCCTCTGCTAGACATTTGGTTCATTGTAAAACCCTCGCCTCTCTCCACATGTTCCCCCATCCCCTGTGTCTTAACTGTGCTCCATCACTGCGCCGTTATCTAACGCCGTCCGACAAGCAACGACATTGGAAGCAGTTAGTCAGTAGGATGTTTGCGCTGCGAGAAGAAACGCCCGACCATTCATCCGCAATTTACAACCCTATCGAGCCAAACACGAAGGGTTGGAAGCACTTTCACGCAATGTGTACTTTTTTTTTGTATATCTGAAGATTTTTTCAAAAGACGTCAGTGAGAACAATGAGATTAACAATGAGTTTAAGCACCTCCTGGTTTGTGAATAAAGTTATGTCAGTTGTTCCTGTGTGGGGGGGGGGGAATATAATTAAAAAAAAAAGCGATTTACGCAGGAAAATAAGTTTCCAGTTTCCAGTTTCTGCTGGTGTTTGCTCCAATCAAAGGTATTGTAGTTCCCATAAAAACAAAGGAGAGGGTAAGGAGGGGTGGTGGTGCTGTGCCGGTTTCAGTGCATGCAGGGAGAGTCTTAGCCTAATCACCATCTCCCTCCAACTGGCTTACTAAATCATCTCAGCATGCCTTTGCCCTCCGTGCGTGGTGTTGGAAGGGGCAGTTAGATCTGCATTGCACCCCGGGGATAAATGAGCTCTATAGCGTGTGCTCTGTGGATTATTTGGGACTGAACTTTGTTCTTAAAGTTTGCTTATTTGCCCTCAAAAACTTCCTACCCCTATACCCCACTCACCCCCCAACCCCAAACACTCCAACCACCCAAATCAACCCCCTCCTTTCCTACCTACCCTATTTCCACTCAGACGCCGTGTCCAAATTTTCCTTCTCTCTCCCCCTCGCTCTGTCTTTCTAATCTCTCTCATTTGCTCAGGGGAGCTTCAGAGTCAGGGTCTTCAACATGTTTCTAATTTGCCTGTTTTCTCTTCCTCTTCCCTCATATTTTTCTTACCCTGCCTCATGGTGATCATGAACATTTGTTTCATACTGACAGCATGAACATAGAAATAATAACAGAGCCAAACGCTTATTCCCAGTCGGCTCAGAACGTGAGGGCCTGCAGGGGATGCAGTATGGCAACAGTAACACTGAGACCTGCATCTGCTGTGCAAATGGACTTGTTTCTTTGTTGCTACAGCTCGCACAAATTGCAACCTCACACAACAAGCGATGTAGTGTTTATGAACTTGCAAAACTCCCCAAGCTCATTGGTCCCACAGATATACTACTCAGGGAAGTGTCTGGGCAATAACCAACAAACAAGTGGAAGAAGGAGAGCGGACCAGCCACTGGCTTCTTGTAGGGGCCCTGGGTATGGCTCTTCTCTGTGGGGCCCTGGGTATGGCTCTTCTCTGTGGGGCCCTGGGTACAGCTCTTCTCTGTGGGGCCCTGGGTATGGCTCTTCTCTGTGGGGCCCTGGGTATGGCTCTTCTCTGTGGGGCCCTCTTCTCCCAGATTCAGGCCACCCAGATTTGGGTTCAGGGCATTTAAAAACATGTAACTCAAACTTAAACTTTGTCCTTAATAATATTGTTGAAGATGTTTATAGCGTAGTGTAAGAACATTTGTGTTTGGTAGATTTTTTCTTTGTTGAAATAATCTACCAAAGACAAATTTCCTTACTTTTTGTGCTATGTGTATATAGACATGGTTAAGCCCCAGTTCTCTTAGATATGTTGTTATGAGGAGAGAATCAAACTGACCAGTGTCTTCTTTTGTGTATTTGGTGTTGGGGTAATGGTGGTTGACTTGTGCATTGTACCCCTAAGGTGGTTATTGTCTGGTTGGACTTGTTGTCCCAAAACAACCTGTAATATATTTTAAGTTATGATGCATTTGTGCTTATGTTTGAAGTGTCCCACTTTCAAAATGTTGCTCAACTTGGTTACCAAGATGTGGCCAAAATCCGGCTGACCATCAGCGGAATAAAATGTTTGCTTTGGTCATGTTTGGTCACCCTGAGGAAGGGGCTGGGTCTTAACCAGCAGTCAGCACACTTGGCCGGCCCTGCGAGTACATGTTTCAATAGCAATTTTGTCAGTTCAGTTTTGCTATCAATCACGTTTTCTAGAAATTCCGAACCATCTTAGCCGTCATTGTTTTCTGACTTTGGCTTTTTGCGCAATACATCTGCACATCTCCTCCAAGGGTTTCTCCTTCAGCAGCAGCAGCTCATAGACACACAGACGGCAAGCAACAGGCCCCAAACCACAGCAGATGTGAGGAAATTCACGTTGAACGTCACCACCTGTTGCCTCTTTCGCAACTCCTGCTCTATATCTCTGTGACCTGATTTCTTACCAAAATTAAAACCAGATTGCTTCAGATAACCTGGAAATTATTCCTGGAGTGAATTTACACTGAGACTGGAATAAATCAGTGATTAGCTATAAGATTTATGCGCCCTTATGTTCTTATCTTGTGAAAAGCACGCTGGATTTGTGGATTTTCAGATACTGGCTCAAGTTAAAGACTTCCTGAAACACGAAAGCATTGTAATTCCGGCCTGGATGCCTCTCATGAATATCAAGTCTGGAACCAAACACAGGCCATATGTCTTTTTTTACATGCTCCATTTCTGCTACTTTTGGCTGATATATTGTCAAAAAAAAAGTGACCGGAATTGGTTCTTGCCTGGTCTGAAAGTCTAAAAGTCTCCATCTGTAAACTTCACAGATCATGTGCCAAGCAACTGCTTCACTCAAAGCGTGTCTTATTAAAGGCATCACTTTGTTTAAAGCAAGATAAGACACACACACACACACACACATGCATGCTATTGGTTCACTTGGAATTCATTCATTGTGTGATTTATTCAGGAACCTTTGTGTGGTTCCATCAGGAACGGTAAGTACCTCTCCTCCAATCATGGTAACTGTAGCCTGATGGCACCTGAACTACGCCCCCTGCCCTGGTGAACCTAACCCCAAGTCGCCTAGAGTTACACTCTCTTTCTCCCCACTCTTCCAGGAGAGCAGCCATCTCTTTGTCCATGTTCTCTCAGGATAGCTCTCTTACCTCTACTGCTCTCAAGCTCTCGGACCTCAGGCAACGACTGCCTAAGCTTTCTGGTGAGCCAAATTCACGCCACTTACTGAGAGTAATCAAGTACCTATTATATCTAACTTATTCTAGTGCCTCTATGAGGCTGGTAGCTGTTGTACTTACAATGCTTAAATACAAAAGAATGTTGGCAACCTACTGTATGTTGACATCACGATTATGTTGCATTTGCCTGGTGAATAGCCTCCACCTGTGTTGTCCCAGCTTGCGTGCTCTCATTTCAGAAGATAAGTGTCCCGGCGCACCATTGCAAGTAGCACAGCTGTGACTCAGCTCATCCCAACAGCCTCTTAAACATCCATCTCCAGTCCAACAGCCTCTAACAGAGACTGACTCACTACAAACTCTCACTGCATTTCTCCTTTACTCCCCTGCCTCATATCAAACACATTGCCTTGGGCTTAGATAAAAAAGCCTCTCAACATCAGCATATCGGATAGATTTGGTCTTCAGTGAGACATTTGAACATCTTTAAGACGGGCCGAATGAGTGTATGACTGTTGTCTCCTGTGTGTGTCTGTTTTGGATCCTCTCCTCGTTTTTGTTTTACGGCCTGCGCCGCTCACCTCCCTGACATGCTCGCTGGATTAGGCCTGCTGCAGAGATTGGCCTCGTAAAGAACAGGAGAGGAGCGGGTGATAAAGGGCATCTGTCCCGGTGCAGTCCTGCTGGGACAGCCTCGTGGCTCGGCTTATCTGTTTACCAAGCACTGGAGTTGGCTCTTCACTTGCTACGCGACACCGACTGAACCATAGATCAGGGCCAGAGGACACAAGGCACGCCTCTCAAACACCAGAGAATCACACACAGAAACACAAACACAGTGTCATTAAAAATGTACACGAAGCAGATGCGTTGTGATTCTCTCTCTCTCTCTCTCTCTCTCTCTCTCTCTCTCTCTCTCAAATTCAAATTCAAAAGGTGCTTTATTGGCATGACAAGGTCACTTACATTGCCAAAGCAGTTGGATACAATATACAACCATACATAGACATACATAATATTACAGTAATTGGTTTAAAAAAATCAGAAAGTCAAATATTGTGTGTGTGTGTGTGTGTGTGTGTGTGTGTGTGTGTGTGTGTGCACGTGAGTTTGTACATGCGTACTTGCAAATGTGTGTCTCTCTCTCTCTCTCTCTCACTCTCTCTCTCTCTCTCTGTAATGCTTTCAGTTGCGACTGTGGATCCAAACGCACGACAAGACAGAGGTATGTGCAATATAATTCTTTTACTGAGATTTGTACACGTAACGGCAGTCCATAAACAAGTACACAATCAGAGTTCGTAGTTATAACAGTCCAGGGTCGGTACACAGGCAGGCAGTCGATGTTGAGGCACAGTATCCAGACAGGGGAAAGGCAGAGGCGTACGGTAGAGTTCGGTACATGGGTAGTCAGTCCAAGATGAGGCAGGGTATCCGGAAAGGGGGAAGGCAGAGACGTAATCCGTTAGGCAATCCAAGGTCGGCAACAAGAGAACAAAGAACACTGAAAAACGCTGGAACTCTAGAGACATAAAGAAACTAAGACGAACTGGCAACGAGAGACAGGGACACACAGACTATATACACACAAGGTGATGAGGGACAGGTGACAACAATCATGACTGGACAGGTGACAACAATCATGACGAGACAGATAATCAACAGGGCGGAGCACACACAAGGGTAGGGCGTGACGTGTCTGAAACGAGAGGAGAGATGAGTAAACAAACACAACACAGAGCATAGATAATGACAACACTGGGGGAACATAAACTATCTAACAGGGCGAGACTTGACACTCTCTCTCTCGCATGTACAGTATACAAATGTTCACACATTTTGTATTTGTCGATGTTGTATTGTAAGTTCATAATTTACCGCAGACTTTTACTCACATTTCCAGCTCAAAAGAAACCTCAGCTAATTCATCCTCATTAGTCTGGATATGCCATAGATATCACTTCGGAGTAAGCGCATTCCTATCATTTCTATGGTGGTCCTCCTTTCCCCTGGCAATGCAACCTTTGACTCCAGCAAATGGTCCACTAAATATGAGCACAGGATCAAAGTCTGGCAAGTTGCAGGCCAATGCATTGGAAAGCCTTGACCAAAAGACTTCCCAAGTAGTTCACATGCTTTGGCTATTGGCAATAAACCCTCCCTTCCCAAGCTTTGGCCATTAGAGTAAAGGAAAATGGTGCTTAACCAAATTAATCAACTGTACATTTCTATGAAATTGAAACAGAGAAGTTCACAAGTCAACACTTCACATTAAAGTGCTTTAACCAGCCATTAATCAAATGCTACAGTTGACATCACCAGAGCACTCATTTCAGCACTTGATGCCAGACACACACACACACACACACACACATGCATATTACTATGCCTACTTCTTCTCAAACACATTCAAGTCCCTCTTATGCCTTTCTGTTTGAGTCAATGCCATAAGTATTACTAATCACAAACTCCAAGGGTTCCACTTTGTCTTTCTGGATGCGTGTGACCCAACAATCCTGCATGTTAGAGGACCAGACCAGGACCAGGTCCAGAACCTCCTCCTCTAATGACAAAAGAAAAATAGCTTTTGAAAATGTTTTCCCAGTTCCAGCCAGAGAACATTAGTTATTAGTGTAGATAGGGAATTTTTCATCCTCTCTCCCTTTTTTTTCTCTCTCTTCCTGGAACTCGGCCAGTTTGGCAGAGGTAACCGTAGCGATTAAAGCCCCAGTGATGTAATCCTCGGGGAGCCTCCCCGTTGGCCGGCGGTAAATCACCGATCCACACGGTGCTGTCTTGGCCTGGGCCTGCGGTTGCGGTGGAACCATGAGTGTAAAAGGGTTTGGGGGGGTGCAAGGGGTGGTTGGTGTATGTTTGTGTGGAGGGGGAAGAGGTTCAAAACGGGCTGATCTCACTTCTGCAGCCCTGAGAGAGGAACGATGCAACTGGTGGGGGGGTTGAGAGGTGCATAAACAAACCTGCATCTGTTTCTGGAATATTCCATGGTAGAGGACATGATTGAGAGAGCATCTGTTATGCACTTCACAAAACAAAGAGGGGAAAGTTAGGTGATTTTGGAACAGTCTGCTAGATATCTGTATGGACACTGAGGAAATAATAGCAATAGCCCCATCACCACGAATAAACGAAAAATTAAGAATGGCTTTGGGGGGCAGATCAGGTCATATACTTTTCAACTGATTCTCATTAGCGGGAATATTACTCCAAAGCCTTAAACATTCCTGGTAAGCCTTGTGATTCCTAGATTCATCTGTATTCATCAAACAAACACATGAACCGAATAATGCAGTTATATAACAGAGATACAATCACAGGAGAGAGTACCTGATTTAGCTTACCATGACTTTACAGCTCCTAAAAGACTGTGATCCATGACTGCGTGAATAGTAATGTGCAATCTTGTCTTTTAGAGGCAGTAAACTAGGCCAAAGTGTACATGACGCAGACACCATGGAATGTATGAAGTGTACGGTCTGTATGGCTTCCTCATTCACAGGCCAGCAGTATGTCCATGTGGTGGTATTAGCCGTACCGATGGACCCATCACTCAACATGCCTCGCCACCTGGGCCCATTACCCACCGTAAAACAGCCCCAGTCTGTGTGTGTATGTGTGTGTGTGTGTGTGTGTGTGTGTGTGCGTGTGTGTGTGTGTGTGTGCATTAGTGTGTGTGTTTATGTGTGTCTGTGTGTGTGTGTGTATGTGTGTGCATGAGTGTGTGTGTGTGTGTGTGTGTGTGTATGTGTGTGTGTGTGTGTGTGTGTGTGTGTGTGTGTGTGTGTGTGTGTATGTGTGTGCATTAATGTGTGTGTGTGTGAGAGCATGCACAAGTGTGACTGTGTGGGTGTGAGTGTGTGGGCGTGCATAAGTGTGAGTGTGTGTGTGTGTGTGTGTGTGTGTGTGTGTGTGTGTGTGTGTGTGTGTGTGTCTGTGTGTGTGAGAGAGTCTGTGTGTATGGGTGTATATACGTGTATGTGTGTGTGGGTTCGCTATTCCAGATCATCGGCTCTCCACAGAGGCCTAGAGGAGGTCTCCCTCCCCAGGTGCTGTCTCGTGTCTCGTTGAGCTCCCAAACCTGTGGAGAACAAACACTGAATGAGACGAGTTTGAGTGCAGTCAGAGAGCACCCTTTCCAGGAGCCCTGAACTCCAGCGGACCCAAGAGTGCGGCAACAGGATCAGAATTAACTTACCAACTTTCACTTTGGGTCCTGGTTCCCTTTCTTTTGCTCAGCAAGGGATTACACACACACACACACACACACACACACACACACACACAAACACACACACACACACACACATACTCACACACACACACACACACACACAGAAAGAGATTATGTGAATTGACTTGGCCAGCGCTGATTTGGGAGAGTATTATGCAGCGTTATGATGCCAGCAAATCTGCTAAAGAAGTTTGTTGGGTTGAGTGGATTTTACAGTATAAACCTCAAGTGTGTTCAAGTGACTACCGCATTGGATGTGTGTGGTGCTGAACTGTGGAAGTCTGTCTGGGCCAGGTCTTGCCAGGGTCATCACACTAATGGATGGGTTCGCCACCCCCTGCCAGGTCGGGCGAGTCAGGGACACAGTGGGTATCGCCGCTTGGCAGCCTGGCATGTCTGTGCCCGCCCCAGACTTCCGATGTGACCTACTGTTACCCGCTTGTGGACTCCTGCCTGGAGAAAACAAAGTGTCTCACGCTGTGGCCGCTCACTGACCTATTAAAACACACACACACACACACACACACACACACACACACACACACACACACACACACACACACACACACAGAGACTTATACATACACTGATACAGACAGACAGTTTTATGGAGAGGCCATGTCCTTGAGTAGAGTCTGGAAACTGTGGCAGATGAACCAGGAAAATGCCATGTGGAATCTGTCAAGACACCTGTGAAAAAAAATACAGAAGATTTATGTCAAATCCCAGTGTCCCTTTCGCTTTCTCCAATTTTCCCCACAATGTGTTTGTATTTATGTGTTTGCGTGTGTGAGTGTCTCTGTGCTTGTGTGTGTGTGTGTGTGTCTCTGGAAAGGGTTTTGCGTGTCTGGAACATTGTGTATCTCTCATCAGAAATGCCTATTTTCGTGCTCCATTTTCCCCTTGTAGTCTGAGTCACACAGACAGGCTCAGGGACCTGTTGTATATATCACTGGCATTACCATTCATTTCCAGTGGATATGCTTGCATAGTACCTTTCTTAAAGTCATCATGTCTGGGAAAAGTAACAGGTCCATAATCACACATACAGACAGACAGACAGATACACACACACACACACACACACACACACACACACACACACACACACACACACACACACACACACACACACACACACACACACACACTGAAATCATGTCAGTGAAATCATCCCAACGTAAATACAGTTTGTGTGCCCAACTGTCTGGCAGTGATCATGTGAACAGACTCAGCGAAAAGGTCTGAGGCAGGCTGATGAGGTGAGTTGAAGGAAGGAAAATCATGAGAGACATCATTGACTTCATGCAACTGCAAAGGTGAGAGCCAAGATGGCTGCCCAGAGACGGCACAGCTGGAGTGGGCCTTGTGACAGCGGCATTGTTCAGAGCTGACATATTGGGCCTTGGCCCTTGGTGAATTTGTCAGCAATTTTCAGCTGGTCATGAAGCAACCACTTGAAGAATTACAGGGCAACTTTCCCAAAGCAATAAATATGTAGCAACACACACCCAACCCATAT
>NC_137921.1:51414945-51419945 GCF_963457725.1 Sprattus sprattus | reverse complement strand
CCTCCCCCCTTACCATCACGGCTAAACAAGTCACAGGAGAACTGAGGAGACTGCGCCCCAGGAAGGCAGCTGGCCCGGATGGAGTCTGTCCAAGACTTCTCAAGGCATGCGCTGTGGAACTGGGTGAGCCTCTGCAGCATCTCTTCAACCTGAGCCTCCAACAGGGGAAGGTCCCTGCTCTGTGGAAAACATCCTGCCTCATCCCTGTCCCAAAGAAGCCACACCCCAGGGAGCTGAATGACTACAGGCCAGTCGCCCTAACATCTCACATCTGCAAGACCATGGAACGACTGCTACAGCACATCATCAGACCCCGGGTACGCCATGCACTCGACCCGCTGCAGTTTGCCTACCAGGAGAAGGTGGGCGTGGAAGATGCCATCATCTACCTTATGCACAGAGCACACACTCATCTGGACAAGGGGAAGGGTGCTATGAGAATCATGTTCTTTGATTTCTCCAGTGCCTTCAACACCATCCAGCCCCTCTGTCTGAGTGAGAAGCTCGTGCAGATGGGTGTGAACGCCCACCTTGTATCCTGGGTCACGGACTACCTGACGGAGAGGCCGCAGTTTGTCAGGCTGAAAGACTGCGTATCTGAGACTGTGCTGTGTAGCACCGGCGCTCCACAGGGGACTGTACTCTCACCAGTGCTGTTCACCCTGTGCACATCAGACTTCACTTACAACACAGAGTCGTGCCACATCCAGAAGTTCTCTGATGACTCTGCTGTTGTAGGATGTATCAGGGATGGACAGGAGGGTGAGTACAGGAGCCTGGTGGACAACTTTGTGCAGTGGTGTAGGAATAACCACCTGCAGCTGAACACCTCCAAGACCAAGGAGATGGTGGTAGACTTTAGGAGGTCTCAGACTCCTCTGCTACCAATCTCCATAGAGGGTGTCAGTGTGGAGGTGGTCAGCACCTACAAGTACTTAGGTGTTCACCTGGACAATAAACTGGACTGGTCAGCTAACATAGATGCCATCTACAAGAAGGGCCAAAGCCGACTCTACTTTTTGAGGAGGCTGAGGTCCTTCAATGTCTGCAACAAACTCCTGCGTATGTTTTATCAGTCTGTTGTTGCCAGCGTCCTTTTCTATGCTGTGGTGTGCTGGGGAGGCAGCACAAAGAAGAGGGATGCTGGGCGACTTGACAGGCTGGTGAGAAAGGCAGGAGCTGTTGTTGGCACCGATCTGGACTGCATAACAACAGTGGCAGAGAGTAGGACCCTGAGCAGACTGCTAACAATCATGGACAATAACCACCACCCACTATACAACACTTTTAATGGTCAGAGGAGCATCTTCAGTGGCAGACTCCTGTCACTGTCATGCTCATCAGACAGGCTGAGGAAGTCCTTTGTCCCCAGGGCCATTCAGCTCTACAACACCACACAGAAGGGGAGGGGGAGGGAGATGGACCTCTCTGCATGAGTCTACCTCAGTCTGCCCTCCTCTTCTCGTCACACTTTATTCCATCCCACTGCCCATCCTTTTTCCTTCCTTTTTCTACATTTTTCTACTTTTTTTACTGGCTACACTAGCCCCTTGGACTGCCTTTCCTTTATTTAAGTATTTATATCACTGTACACTATCCCCACACACACAAGCACAGGACTCTTTGCACTATCCACACATGCACAGGAACACTTTTGCACTACTTTCCACTATTTACAGCCCTGTCACATGTTAAGCACATTGTTATATGTATATGTTATATGTAAACACCCCACCCCCATGTGTACATGTTCTCCCTATGTGTATTGTTTTTGTATTTATTGTGAATTTTGTATTTATTGTTATTCATGTTTGTTTGTAAGTGTAAGCTACTGGATGACCTTAATTTCCCTCGGGATCAATAAAGTATCCATCTATCTATCTATCTATCTATCTATCTATAAAATGTGCAGTTGTGTTGGTAGATGTTCTAGGTTCTTAAAGTAAATACTGTATAAAATGTGCAGTTGTGTTGGTCTAGATGTTCTAGGTTCTGAAAGTAAATACTGTATAAATGGTGCAGTTTTGTTGGTCTAGATGTTCTAGGTTCTTAAAGTAAATACTGTATAAATGGTGTAGTTGAGTTGGTCTAAATGTTTTAGGTTCTTCCACTCTACAACCTGTATTTTAAGTAAACATTTGAGAAATTGGACAAAATGTTTGCTTCCCAACTCAGACCTCTACCCAGTCGTTCTCAAGACTGTTTAACTGTTTTTATGTTCTAAAAATGGAGTGCATTCGACAGCTATTGAAATGCTTAGCTGTGCTCATGAGTGTTGAATGAAATGACCAGCACACCACTTGACATTGATGACATTGATGGCACTGAATTTGTTAATATTCAGTAATGTACACAATGCAACTGGGACACGATGACATATGCTTCCCCTCTCATAAAACATTTCCTCCAATTCTTCGTTGGTCAGACCCAGATGACTTTACGGCAGTGCTCATTAATCAGCCTCTGTCGACACACACACTGCTTTACAAGATCCAAAATGACAAGTCACCCCGGGCGCCTCATTCTGCCTACACCCAACTCTCCATCGTCACCTTCAACTCAACACACATACACACACACACACTTTCTCTGTCTCACACACACACACACATTTTACACACATACACACACACATTTTACACACATACACACACTCTCTCACACACACAAACACACACATTATACACACATACACACACTCTCTCTCTCTCACACACACACAAACACATAAATTTTATACACATACACACACTGTCTCTCTCTCACACAAACACACCACACACACTCTTACACACACAGTTTGTCCCTGCTCTGCCCAAAACACGGGTAAAAGGGGTTAGAGAGAGTTTTATTGGCCAGGGCCAAGCAGGCAGGTCGTCAAAATATGTAGGGCAACCGACAAAATAGGAAATTCAAGATGGGAGAAACCCAAGGTAGATAAACACAGGGACACGGATGGAGATTGCAGTGGGACCGTCAGGAGCTGCATTCCCAGCAGCTGCGCTGGCCCTCTCACCTTACCCATTAGAATTCCCTGCTCCTGGTCAGCGCGTGCGTGTACGTGTGTGTATGAAAAAGGCTTATTGCTAATGTCAGAGCAATTACACTGTGTGTGTGTGTGTGTGTGTGTGTGTGTGTGTGTGTGTGTGTGTGTGTGTGTGTGTGTGTGTTTGTGTGTGTGTGTGTTTGGAATATGACAAATGTGCATGACTTTACTTGCAGCAGTATGACTGCAAGAGTATGTGAATGTTGGTGTGTGTGTGTGTGTGTGTGTGTGTGTGTGAGTGTGTGTGTGTGTGTGTTTTGTGTGTGTTCCCGGTGGTCTGTGTGGCTTTTAAATACGCTCGGTTCCATCACCACACTGTCCTCAGTGGGAAAGCCATGGGTTGCCTCCCAGACCGGAGCAGAGATTCGGGGGAGGCTGAGGAGTTTGTGAACCTCACAACAGTTTGGGGCGGTCGGCCTCCCAGAGGAATTAGAGGGCGAAACTGTGTGTAAACACAAACCAGCTGACGGCAATGTAGCAGTGAGGCAACGCTGCATCTGAGAATCCCAACCGAGCTCTCGCAGTTAACATTGGAAAGGAAGTGTGTGTGAGTGTGTGAGTGTGTGAGTGTGTGTGTGTGTGTGTGTGTGTGTGTGTGTGCGCGTGTGTCTGTATGTGTGAGTGTACATGTGTGTATGTGTGTGGTTTCAGGCTTGTTTACAAGGGTTTGGATGCTTTAGGGTGGAAATCTCCGGACGCAAACACAGACACCTAGCGCCAACAGGAGAGCCATCTTTGCTCGGTCTCCTCAATCCAAACAAGTCAATGGATGTTCATTATCCTCATTCTTAAAAGGTCCTAAACGTATTATGTTCCCTTTGAAGGGTTTAATCTCAAGTGCCATTGTATACAGTCACGCATTCATTGTATACATCCATATCCATGCCAGAGCTTAGTAAAACAAACAGCCAGTGTTTATATATAGATGTATAGATTTACTAATTATCTTGGTGCATTCCTAAAATGGGACAAGAATTTGTTTATGTCAATCAGTTTGAGACAAAGAACTTGGTGTTGCATATTTGCCCGACACCCAAGATGATGTCGCTGACGGACTGACCAAATCCAAATTCAAACTTTTTCACTCGGCACACTTTCTCTGCACCCAATAAATACATTGTGGAGTGTGTCCTTGTGTGGCGTGTTGAACTGTCCTTGACAGGGGAGATTATGACCCTCCGTAATGATGCCCTGTGAATTACGTCTAGAGTAGCAGTGAGGTCTGCACTTACTGCTCTCGAGCCTTCAGCTATATGGAACATAGTAATTACTAACTATCAAGCTATCACTGGCGGCACAGATAGAGAGATAGAGAGAAGGAAAGGGAGAATGAGAGAGGGAGTGCCTGTCTGAGAGAAAGATCAAGTAATAGAGAGAGAGAGTACATGTATGTGTGTGTGAGAGAGAGAGACTGAAAGGCTAAGAGAGCAAGTGAGAGAAAAAAAGAAGTAAGAGAGAGAGATGTCTCTCAGGATTATTCTGTGGTAAATACTGTATGTGAATCTTGCCATGAATCTTGGAGCAGTCCCACACACAAACACACACACACACACACACACACACACACACACACACACACACACACACACACACACACACACACACACACACACACACACAACACACACACACACGCACACACACACACACACTTCTCAGTCACAACATATAAATGCCTTGGAAACTCAGACCTTGGAATCCGCCAAGAGTGTGTCACATTTCACCACGGCACACACCACTCTGAGACACACCAGGTACTCAGTACTGCCATTGTCTATTTCAGTAATAATAAACATGGATGTGTTATAAACACACAAACACACACAGACACACACAAACACACACGCCCATGCAAGCAAACACAGAGAGTGAAGGGGGGTCTGAAAATAACAAACACTCCTGGAACTGAAGAACACTGAAGAATTTAGAAACACCGCAAACAGAAAACAGAAAA